>NW_027422182.1:0-250185 GCF_037893015.1 Macrotis lagotis | reverse complement strand
AACAAGGCTAAGGCACGACAACGCAGGATTAGGCAATGCACGGCAAGGCAAGGAAAGGGTAACGCAAGGCAAGGCACGGTCAGGCGAGGCAAGGCTAAGGCAGGACAACGCAAGGCTAGGCAATGCACGGAAGGCAAGCAAAGAGTAACGGACGGCAAGGAAGGCAAGGGAAGGCAAAGGTAAAGGAAGGAACGGCACGGTAAGCGGAAACAAGGCTAAGGCACGACAACTCAGGACTAGGCAATGCAAGGCAAGGCAAGGAAAGGGTAACGCAAGGCAAGGCACGGTCAGGCGAGGCAAGGCTAATGCACGACAACGCAAGGCTAGGCAATGCACGGCTAGGCAAGGAAAGAGTAACGGACGGAAAGGAAGGCAAGGCAAAGAAAGGCAAGGCAAGTGTAACGGAAGGAACGGCACAGCAAGGGGAAACAAGGCTAAGGCACGACAACGCACGGCTAGGCAGTGCACGGCTAGGCAAGGAAAGAGTAACGGAAGGAAAGAAAGGCAAGGGAAAGCAAGGGAAGGCAAGGCTAACGGAAGGAACGGTACGGTACGGGGAAACAAGGCTAAGGCACGACAACGCAGGACTAGGCAATGCACGGCAAGGCAAAGAAAGGGTAACGCAAGGCAAGGCACGGTCAGGCGACGCAAGTCTAAGGCACGACAACGCAAGGCTAGGCAATGCACGGAAGGTAAGTAAAGAGTAACGGAAGGAAAGAAAGGCAAGGGAAAGCAAGAGAAGGCAAGGGTAACGGAAGGAACGGCACGGTAAGGGGAAACAAGGCTAAGGCACGACAACGCAGGACTAGGCAATGCACGGCAAGGCAAAGAAAGGGTAACGCAAGGCAAGGCACGGTCAGGCGAGGCAAGGCTAATGCACGACAACGCAAGGCTAGGCAATGCACGGCTAGGCAAGGAAAGAGTAACGGAAGGAGAGGAAGGCAAGGCAAAGCAAGGCAAGGCAAGTGTAACAAAAGGCAAGGCACGGCAAGGGGAAACAAGGGTAAGGCACGGCAACGCACGGCTAGGCAATGCACGGCCAAGCAAGGAAAGGGTAACGCAAGGCAAGGCACGGTGAGGCGAGCCAAGGCTAAGGCACGACAACGCAAGTCTAGGCAGTGCACGGCAAGGCAAGGAAAGCATAACGCAAGGCAAGGCACGGTCAGGCGAGGCAAGGCTAATGCACGACAACGCAAGGCTAGGCAGTGCTCGGCAAGGCAAGGAAAGAGTAACGGAAGGAAAGAAAGGCAACGGAAAGCAAGGGAAGGGAAGGGTAACGGAAGGAACGGCACGGTAAGGGGAAACAAGGCTAAGGCACGACAACGCAGGATTAGGCAATGCACGGCAAGGCAAGGAAAGGGTAACGCAAGGCAAGGAACGGTCAGGCGAGGCAAGGCTAAGGCAGGACAACGCAAGGCTAGGCAACGCACGGAAGGCAAGCAAAGAGTAACGGAAGGCAAGGAAGGCAAGGGAAGGCAAAGGTAAAGGAAGGAACGGCACGGTAAGCGGAAACAAGGCTAAGGCACGACAACTCAGGACTAGGCAATGCACGGCAAGGGAAGGAAAGGGTAACGCAAGGCAATGCACGGTGAGGCAAGGGAAGGCTAATGCACGACAACGCTCGGCTAGGCAATGCACGGCAAGGCAAGGAAAGGGTCACGCAAGGCAAGGCACTGTCAGGCGAGCCAAGGCTAAGGCACGACAACGCAAGTCTAGGCAGTGCACGGCTAGGCAAGGAAAGAGTAACGGAAGGAAAGGAAGGCAAGGCAAAGTAAGGCAAGGCAAGTGTAACGGAAGAAACGGCACAGCAAGGGGAAACAAGGCTAAGGCAAGACAACGCACGGCTAGGCAATGCACGGCAAGGGAAGGAAAGGGTAACGCAAGGCAAGGCACGGTCAGGCGAGGCAAGGCTAATGCACGACAACGCAAGGCTAGGCAATGCACGGCTAGGCAAGGAAAGAGTAACGGAAGGAAAGGAAGGCAAAGCAAAGCAAGGCAAGGCAAGTGTAACAAAAGGCACGGCACGGCAAGGGGAAACAAGGGTAAGGCACGACAACGAAAGGCTAGGCAGTGCACGGCTAGGCAAGGAAAGAGTAACGGAAGGAAAGAAAGGCAAGGGAAAGCAAGGGAAGGCAAGGCTAACGGAAGGAACGGCACGGTACGGGGAAACAAGGCTAAGGCACGACAACGCAGGACTAGGCAATGCACGGCAAGGCAAAGAAAGGGTAACGCAAGGCAAGGCACGGTCAGGCGACGCAAGGCTAAGGCACGACAACGCAAGGCTAGGCAATGCACGGAAGGTAAGTAAAGAGTAACGGAAGGCAAGGAAGGCAAGGGAAAGCAAGGGTAGGCAAGGGCAACGGACGGAACGGCACGTTAAGGGGAAACAAGCCTAAGGCACGACAACGCAGGACTAGGCAATGCACGGCAAGGCAAGGAAAGGGTAACGCAAGGCAAGGCACGGTCAGGCGAGGCAACGCTAATGCACGAAAAAGCACGGCTAGGCAATGCACGGCAAGGCAAGGAAAGGGTAACGCAAGGCAAGGCACGGTCAGGCGAGGCAAGGCTAATGCACGACAACGCAAGGCTAGGCAATGCACGGCAAGGCAAGGAAAGGGTAACGCAAGGCAATGCACGGTGAGGAAAGGCAAGGCTAATGCACGACAATGCAGGGCTAGGCAATGCACGGCAAGGAAAGGAAAGAGTAACGGAAGGAAAGAAAGGCAAGGGAAAGGAAGGGAAGGCAAGGGTAACGGAAGGAACGGCACGGTAAGGGGAAACAAGGCTAAGGCACGACAACGCAGGACTAGGCAATGCACGGCAAGGCAAAGAAAGCGTAACGCAAGGCAAGGCACGTTCAGGCGAGGCAAGGCTAATGCACGACAACGCAAGGCTAGGCAATGCACGGCTAGGCAAGGAAAGAGTAACGGAAGGAGAGGAAGGCAAGGCAAAGCAAGGCAAGGCAAGTGTAACAAAAGGCAAGGCACGGCAAGGGGAAACAAGGGTAAGGCACGGCAACGCACGGCTAGGCAATGCACGGCCAAGCAAGGAAAGGGTAACGCAAGGCAAGGCACGGTGAGGAAAGGCAAGGCTAATGCACGACAATGCAGGGCTAGGCAATGCACGGCAAGGTAAGGAAAGCATAACGCAAGGCAAGGCACGGTCAGGCGAGGCAACGCTAATGCACGACAACGCAAGGCTAGGCAGTGCTCGGCAAGGCAAGGAAAGAGTAACGGAAGGAAAGAAAGGCAAGGGAAAGCAAGGGAAGGCAAGGGTAACGGAAGGAACGGCACGGTAAGGGGAAACAAGGCTAAGGCACGACAACGCAGGATTAGGCAATGCACGGCAAGGCAAGGAAAGGGTAACGCAAGGCAAGGCACGGTCAGGCGAGGCAAGGCTAAGGCAGGACAACGCAAGGCTAGGCAATGCACGGAAGGCAAGCAAAGAGTAACGGAAGGCAAGGAAGGCAAGGGAAGGCAAAGGTAAAGGAAGGAACGGCACGGTAAGCGGAAACAAGGCTAAGGCACGACAACTCAGGACTAGGCAATGCAAGGCAAGGCAAGGAAAGGGTAACGCAAGGCAAGGCACGGTCAGGCGAGGCAAGGCTAATGCACGACAACGCAAGGCTAGGCAATGCACGGCTAGGCAAGGAAAGAGTAACGGACGGAAAGGAAGGCAAGGCAAAGAAAGGCAAGGCAAGTGTAACGGAAGGAACGGCACAGCAAGGGGAAACAAGGCTAAGGCACGACAACGCACGGCTAGGCAGTGCACGGCTAGGCAAGGAAAGAGTAACGGAAGGAAAGAAAGGCAAGGGAAAGCAAGGGAAGGCAAGGCTAACGGAAGGAACGGTACGGTACGGGGAAACAAGGCTAAGGCACGACAACGCAGGACTAGGCAATGCACGGCAAGGCAAAGAAAGGGTAACGCAAGGCAAGGCACGGTCAGGCGACGCAAGTCTAAGGCACGACAACGCAAGGCTAGGCAATGCACGGAAGGTAAGTAAAGAGTAACGGAAGGAAAGAAAGGCAAGGGAAAGCAAGAGAAGGCAAGGGTAACGGAAGGAACGGCACGGTAAGGGGAAACAAGGCTAAGGCACGACAACGCAGGACTAGGCAATGCACGGCAAGGCAAAGAAAGGGTAACGCAAGGCAAGGCACGGTCAGGCGAGGCAAGGCTAATGCACGACAACGCAAGGCTAGGCAATGCACGGCTAGGCAAGGAAAGAGTAACGGAAGGAGAGGAAGGCAAGGCAAAGCAAGGCAAGGCAAGTGTAACAAAAGGCAAGGCACGGCAAGGGGAAACAAGGGTAAGGCACGGCAACGCACGGCTAGGCAATGCACGGCCAAGCAAGGAAAGGGTAACGCAAGGCAAGGCACGGTGAGGCGAGCCAAGGCTAAGGCACGACAACGCAAGTCTAGGCAGTGCACGGCAAGGCAAGGAAAGCATAACGCAAGGCAAGGCACGGTCAGGCGAGGCAAGGCTAATGCACGACAACGCAAGGCTAGGCAGTGCTCGGCAAGGCAAGGAAAGAGTAACGGAAGGAAAGAAAGGCAACGGAAAGCAAGGGAAGGGAAGGGTAACGGAAGGAACGGCACGGTAAGGGGAAACAAGGCTAAGGCACGACAACGCAGGATTAGGCAATGCACGGCAAGGCAAGGAAAGGGTAACGCAAGGCAAGGAACGGTCAGGCGAGGCAAGGCTAAGGCAGGACAACGCAAGGCTAGGCAACGCACGGAAGGCAAGCAAAGAGTAACGGAAGGCAAGGAAGGCAAGGGAAGGCAAAGGTAAAGGAAGGAACGGCACGGTAAGCGGAAACAAGGCTAAGGCACGACAACTCAGGACTAGGCAATGCACGGCAAGGGAAGGAAAGGGTAACGCAAGGCAATGCACGGTGAGGCAAGGGAAGGCTAATGCACGACAACGCTCGGCTAGGCAATGCACGGCAAGGCAAGGAAAGGGTCACGCAAGGCAAGGCACTGTCAGGCGAGCGAAGGCTAAGGCACGACAACGCAAGTCTAGGCAGTGCACGGCTAGGCAAGGAAAGAGTAACGGAAGGAAAGGAAGGCAAGGCAAAGTAAGGCAAGGCAAGTGTAACGGAAGAAACGGCACAGCAAGGGGAAACAAGGCTAAGGCAAGACAACGCACGGCTAGGCAATGCACGGCAAGGGAAGGAAAGGGTAACGCAAGGCAAGGCACGGTCAGGCGAGGCAAGGCTAATGCACGACAACGCAAGGCTAGGCAATGCACGGCTAGGCAAGGAAAGAGTAACGGAAGGAAAGGAAGGCAAAGCAAAGCAAGGCAAGGCAAGTGTAACAAAAGGCACGGCACGGCAAGGGGAAACAAGGGTAAGGCACGACAACGAAAGGCTAGGCAGTGCACGGCTAGGCAAGGAAAGAGTAACGGAAGGAAAGAAAGGCAAGGGAAAGCAAGGGAAGGCAAGGCTAACGGAAGGAACGGCACGGTACGGGGAAACAAGGCTAAGGCACGACAACGCAGGACTAGGCAATGCACGGCAAGGCAAAGAAAGGGTAACGCAAGGCAAGGCACGGTCAGGCGACGCAAGGCTAAGGCACGACAACGCAAGGCTAGGCAATGCACGGAAGGTAAGTAAAGAGTAACGGAAGGCAAGGAAGGCAAGGGAAAGCAAGGGTAGGCAAGGGCAACGGACGGAACGGCACGTTAAGGGGAAACAAGCCTAAGGCACGACAACGCAGGACTAGGCAATGCACGGCAAGGCAAGGAAAGGGTAACGCAAGGCAAGGCACGGTCAGGCGAGGCAACGCTAATGCACGAAAAAGCACGGCTAGGCAATGCACGGCAAGGCAAGGAAAGGGTAACGCAAGGCAAGGCACGGTCAGGCGAGGCAAGGCTAATGCACGACAACGCAAGGCTAGGCAATGCACGGCAAGGCAAGGAAAGGGTAACGCAAGGCAATGCACGGTCAGGCGAGGCAAGGCTAATGCACGACAACGCAAGGCTAGGCAGTGCTCGGCAAGGCAAGGAAAGAGTAACGGAAGGAAAGAAAGGCAAGGGAAAGCAAGGGAAGGCAAGGGTAACGGAAGGAACGGCACGGTAAGGGGAAACAAGGCTAAGGCACGACAACGCAGGACTAGGCAATGCACGGCAAGGCAAAGAAAGGGTAACGCAAGGCAAGGCACGGTCAGGCGAGGCAAGGCTAATGCACGACAACGCAACGCTAGGCAATGCACGGCTAGGCAAGGAAAGAGTAACGGAAGGAGAGGAAGGCAAGGCAAAGCAAGGCAAGGCAAGTGTAACAAAAGGCAAGCCACGGCCCGGGGAAACAAGGGTAAGGCACGGCAACGCACGGCTAGGCAATGCATGGCAAGGCAAGGAAAGGGTAACGCAAAGCAAGGCACGGTGAGGCAAGGGAAGGCTAATGCACGAAAACGCTCGGCTAGGCAATGCACGGCAAGGCAAGGAAAGGGTAACGCAAGGCAAGGCACGGTCAGGCGAGCCAAGGCTACGGCACGACAAGGCAAGGCTAGGCAGTGCACGGCTAGGCAAGGAAAGAGTAACGGAAGGAAAGGAAGGGAAGGCAAAATAAGGCAAGGCAAGTGTAACGGAAGAAACGGCACAGCAAGGGGAAACAAGGCTAAGGCAAGACAACGCACGGCTAGGCAATGCACGGCAAGGGAAGGAAAGGGTAACGCAAGGCAAGGCACGGTCAGGCGAGGCAATGCTAATGCACGACAACGCAAGGCTAGGCAATGCACGGCTAGGCAAGGAAAGAGTAACGTAAGGAAAGGGAGGCAAAGCAAAGCAAGGCAAGGCAAGTGTAACAAAAGGCACGGCACGGCAAGGGGAAACAAGGGTAAGGCACGACAACGCAAGGCTAGACAGTGCACGGCAAGGCAAGGAAAGGGTAACGCAAGACAAGGTACGGTGAGGCAAGGGAAGGCTAATGCACGACAACGCAAGGCTAGGCAGTGCACGGCTAGGCAAGGAAAGAGTAACGGAAGGAAAGGAAGGCAAGTCAAAGAAAGGCAAGGCAAGTGTAACGGAAGGAACGGCACAGCAAGGGGAAACAAGGCTAAGGCACGACAACGCACGGCTAGGCAGTGCACGGCTAGGCAAGGAAAGAGTAACGGAAGGAAAGAAAGGCAAGGGAAAGCAAGGGAAGGCAAGGCTAACGGAAGGAACGGCACGGTACGGGGAAACAAGGCTAAGGCATGACAACGCAGGACTAGGCAATGCACGGCAAGGCAAAGAAAGGGTAACGCAAGGCAAGGCACGGTCAGGCGACGCAAGGCTAAGGCACGACAACGCAAGGCTAGGCAATGCACGGAAGTTAAGTAAAGAGTAACGGAAGGCAAGGAAGGCAAGGGAAAGCAAGGGTAGGCAAGGGCACCGGACGGAACGGCACGTTAAGTGGAAACAAGCCAAAGGCACGACAACGCAGGACTAGGCAATGCACGGCAAGGCAAGGAAAGGGTAACGCAAGGCAAGGCACGGTCAGGCGAGGCAACGCTAATGCACGAAAAAGCACGGCTAGGCAGTGCACGGCTAGGCAAGGAAAGAGTAACATAAGCAAAGGAAGGCAAGGCAAAGCAAGGCAAGGCAAGTGTAAGAAAAGGCACGTCACGGCAAGGGGAAACAAGGCTAAGGCACGGCAACGCACTGCTAGGCAATGCACGGCCAGGCAAGGAAAGGGTAACGCAAGGCAAGGCACGGTGAGGCAAGGCAAGGCTAATGCACGACAATGCAGGGCTAGGCAATGCACGGCAAGGCAAGGAAAGGGTAACGCAAGGCAAGGCACGGTCAGGCGAGGCAAGGCTAATGCACGACAACGCAAGGCTAGGCAGTGCACGGCAAGGCAAGGAAAGAGTAACGGAAGGAACGAAAGGCAAGGGAAAGCCAGGCAAGTCAAGTCTAACAAAAGGCACGTCACGGCAAGGGGCAACAAGGCTAAGGCTAGACAACGCAAGGCTAGGCAATGCACGGAAGGCAAGCAAAGAGTAATGGAAGGCAAGGAAGGCAAGGGAAGGCAAAGGTAAAGGAAGGAACGGCACGGTAAGCGGAAACAAGGCTAAGGCACGAAAACTCAGGACTAGGCAATGCACGGCAAGGGAAGGAAAGGGTAACGCAAGGCAATGCACGGTCAGGCGAGGCAAGGCTAATGCACGACAACGCAAGGCTAGGCAGTGCTCGGCAAGGCAAGGAAAGAGTAACGGAAGGAAAGAAAGGCAAGGCAAAGCAAGGGAAGGCAAGGGTAACGGAAGGAACGGCACGGTAAGGGGAAACAAGGCTAAGGCACGACAACGCAGGACTAGGCAATGCACGGCAAGGCAAAGAAAGGGTAACGCAAGGCAAGGCACGGTCAGGCGAGGCAAGGCTAATGCACGACAACGCTCGGCTAGGCAATGCACGGCAAGGCAAGGAAAGGGTAACGCAAGGCAAGGCACGGTCAGGCGAGGCAAGGCTAAGGCACGACAACGCAAGTCTAGGCAGTGCACGGCTAGGCAAGGAAAGAGTAACGGAAGGAAAGGAAGGCATGGCAAAGTAAGGCAAGGCAAGTGTAACGGAAGGAACGGCACAGCAAGGGGAAACAAGGCTCAGGCAAGACAACGCACGGCTAGGCAATGCACGGCAAGGCAAGGAGAGGGTAACGCAAGGCAATGCACGGTCAGGCGAGGCAAGGCTAATGCACGACAACGCAAGGCTAGGCAATGCACGGCAAGGCAAGGAAAGAGTAACGCAAGGCAATGCACGGTCAGGCGAGGCAAGGCTAAGGCACGACAACGCAAGGCTAGGCAGTGCTCGGCAAGGCAAGGAAAGAGTAACGGAAGGAAAGAAAGGCAAGGGAAAGCAAGGGAAGGCAAGGGTAACGGAAGGAACGGCACGGTAAGGGGAAACAAGGCTAAGGCACGACAACGCAGGACTAGGCAATGCACGGCAAGGCAAAGAAAGCGTAACGCAAGGCAAGGCACGTTCAGGCGAGGAAAGGCTAATGCACGACAACGCAAGGCTAGGCAATGCACGGCTAGGCAAGGAAAGAGTAACGGAAGGAGAGGAAGGCAAGGCAAAGCAAGGCAAGGCAAGTGTAACAAAAGGCAAGGCACGGCAAGGGGAAACAAGGGTAAGGCACGGCAACGCACGGCTAGGCAATGCACGGCCAAGCAAGGAAAGGGTAACGCAAGGCAAGGCACGGTGAGGAAAGGCAAGGCTAATGCACGACAATGCAGGGCTAGGCAATGCACGGCAAGGTAAGGAAAGCATAACGCAAGGCAAGGCACGGTCAGGCGAGGCAAGGCTAATGCACGACAACGCAAGGCTAGGCAGTGCTCGGCAAGGCAAGGAAAGAGTAACGGAAGGAAAGAAAGGCAAGGGAAAGCAAGGGAAGGCAAGGGTAACGGAAGGAACGGCACGGTAAGGGGAAACAAGGCTAAGGCACGACAACGCAGGATTAGGCAATGCACGGCAAGGCAAGGAAAGGGTAACGCAAGGCAAGGCACGGTCAGGCGAGGCAAGGCTAAGGCAGGACAACGCAAGGCTAGGCAATGCACGGAAGGCAAGCAAAGAGTAACGGAAGGCAAGGAAGGCAAGGGAAGGCAAAGGTAAAGGAAGGAACGGCACGGTAAGCGGAAACAAGGCTAAGGCACGACAACTCAGGACTAGGCAATGCAAGGCAAGGCAAGGAAAGGGTAACGCAAGGCAAGGCACGGTCAGGCGAGTCAAGGCTAATGCACGACAACGCAAGGCTAGGCAATGCACGGCAAGGCAAGGAAAGAGTAACGCAAGGCAATGCACGGTCAGGCGAGGCAAGGCTAAGGCACGACAACGAAAGGCTAGGCAGTGCTCGGAAAGGCAAGGAAAGAGTAACGGAAGGAAAGAAAGGCAAGGGAAAGCAAGGGAAGGCAAGGGTAACGGAAGGAACGGCACGGTAAGGGGAAACAAGGCTAAGGCACGACAACGCAGGATTAGGCAATGCACGGCAAGGCAAAGAAAGCGTAACGCAAGGCAAGGCACGTTCAGGAGAGGCAAGGCTAATGCACGACAACGCAAGGCTAGGCAATGCACGGCTAGGCAAGGAAAGAGTAACGGAAGGAGAGGAAGGCAAGGCAAAGCAAGGCAAGGCAAGTGTAACAAAAGGCAAGGCACGGCAAGGGGAAACAAGGGTAAGGCACGGCAACGCACGGCTAGGCAATGCACGGCCAAGCAAGGAAAGGGTAACGCAAGGCAAGGCACGGTGAGGAAAGGCAAGGCTAATGCACGACAATGCAGGGCTAGGCAATGCACGGCAAGGTAAGGAAAGCATAACGCAAGGCAAGGCACGGTCAGGCGAGGCAAGGCTAATGCACGACAACGCAAGGCTAGGCAGTGCTCGGCAAGGCAAGGAAAGAGTAACGGAAGGAAAGAAAGGCAAGGGAAAGCAAGGGAAGGCAAGGGTAACGGAAGGAACGGCACGGTAAGGGGAAACAAGGCTAAGGCACGACAACGCAGGATTAGGCAATGCACGGCAAGGCAAGGAAAGGGTAACGCAAGGCAAGGCACGGTCAGGCGAGGCAAGGCTAAGGCAGGACAACGCAAGGCTAGGCAATGCACGGAAGGCAAGCAAAGAGTAACGGAAGGCAAGGAAGGCAAGGGAAGGCAAAGGTAAAGGAAGGAACGGCACGGTAAGCGGAAACAAGGCTAAGGCACGACAACTCAGGACTAGGCAATGCAAGGCAAGGCAAGGAAAGGGTAACGCAAGGCAAGGCACGGTCAGGCGAGGCAAGGCTAATGCACGACAACGCAAGGCTAGGCAATGCACGGCTAGGCAAGGAAAGAGTGACGGACGGAAAGGAAGGCAAGGCAAAGAAAGGCAAGGCAAGTGTAACGGAAGGAACGGCACAGCAAGGGGAAACAAGGCTAAGGCACGACAACGCACGGCTAGGCAGTGCACGGCTAGGCAAGGAAAGAGTAACGGAAGGAAAGAAAGGCAAGGGAAAGCAAGGGAAGGCAAGGCTAACGGAAGGAACGGCACGGTACGGGGAAACAAGGCTAAGGCACGACAACGCAGGACTAGGCAATGCACGGCAAGGCAAAGAAAGGGTAACGCAAGGCAAGGCACGGTCAGGCGACGCAAGGCTAAGGCACGACAACGCAAGGCTAGGCAGTGCACGGCTAGGCAAGGAAAGAGTAACGGAAGGAAAGGAAGGCAAGGCAAAGTAAGGCAAGGCAAGTGTAACAAAAGGCAAGGCACGGCAAGGGGAAACAAGGGTAAGGCACGGCAACGCACGGCTAGGCAATGCACGGCCAAGCAAGGAAAGGGTAACGCAAGGCAAGGCACGGTGAGGCGAGGCAAGGGTAAGGCACGACAACGCAAGTCTAGGCAGTGCACGGCAAGGCAAGGAAAGCATAACGCAAGGCAAGGCACGGTCAGGCGAGTCAAGGCTAATGCACGACAACGCAAGGCTAGGCAGTGCTCGGCAAGGCAAGGAAAGAGTAACGGAAGGAAAGAAAGGCAACGGAAAGCAAGGGAAGGGAAGGGTAACGGAAGGAACGGCACGGTAAGGGGAAACAAGGCTAAGGCACGACAACGCAGGATTAGGCAATGCACGGCAAGGCAAGGAAAGGGTAACGCAAGGCAAGGAACGGTCAGGCGAGGCAAGGCTAAGGCAGGACAACGCAAGGCTAGGCAATGCACGGAAGGCAAGCAAAGAGTAACGGAAGGCAAGGAAGGCAAGGGAAGGCAAAGGTAAAGGAAGGAACGGCACGGTAAGCGGAAACAAGGCTAAGGCACGACAACGCACGGCTAGGCAGTGCCCGGCTAGGCAAGGAAAGGGAAGGAAAGGAAGGTAAGGCAAAGTAAGGCAAGGCACGTGTAACGGAAGAAACGGCACAGCAAGGGGAAACAAGGCTAAGGCAAGACAACGCACGGCTAGGCAATGCACGGCAAGGGAAGGAAAGGGTAACGCAAGGCAAGGCACGGTCAGGCGAGGCAAGGCTAATGCACGACAACGCAAGGCTAGGCAGTGCACAGCTAGGCAAGGAAAGAGTAACGGAAGGAAAGGAAGGCAAGGCAAAGAAAGGCAAGGCAAGTGTAACGGAAGGAACGGCACAGCAAGGGGAAACGGGGCTAAGGAACGACAAGGCACGGCTAGGCAGTGCACGGCTAGGCAAGGAAAGATTAAAGGAAGGAAAGAAAGGCAAGGGAAAGCAAGGGAAGGCAAGGCTTACGGAAGGAACGGCGCGGTACGGGGAAACAAGGCTAAGGCACGACAACGCAGGACTAGGCAATGCACGGCAAGGCAAAGAAAGGGTAACGCAAGGCAAGGCAGGGTCAGGCGACGCAAGGCTAAGGCACGACAACGCAAGGCTAGGCAATGCACGGAAGGTAAGTAAAGAGTAACGGAAGGCAAGGAAGGCAAGGGAAAGCAAGGGTAGGCAAGGGCAACGGACGGAATGGCACGTTAAGGGGAAACAAGCCTAAAGCACGACAACGCAGGACTAGGCAATGCACGGCAAGGCAAGGAAAGGGTAACGCAAGGCAAGGCACGGTCAGGCGAGGCAACGCTAATGCACGAAAAAGCACGGCTAGGCAATGCACGGCAAGGCAAGGAAAGGGTAACGCAAGGCAAGGCACGGTCAGGCGAGGCAAGGCTAATGCACGACAACGCAAGGCTAGGCAATGCACGGCAAGGCAAGGAAAGAGTAACGCAAGGCAATGCACGGTCAGGCGAGGCAAGGCTAAGGCACGACAACGCAAGGCTAGGCAGTGCTCGGCAAGGAAAGGAAAGAGTAACGGAAGGAAAGAAAGGCAAGGGAAAGCAAGGGAAGGCAAGGGTAACGGAAGGAACGGCACGGTAAGGGGAAACAAGGCTAAGGCACGACAACGCAGGACTAGGCAATGCACGGCAAGGCAAAGAAAGCGTAACGCAAGGCAAGGCACGTTCAGGCGAGGCAAGGCTAATGCACGACAACGCAAGGCTAGGCAATGCACGGCTAGGCAAGGAAAGAGTAACGGAAGGAGAGGAAGGCAAGGCAAAGCAAGGCAAGGCAAGTGTAACAAAAGGCAAGGCACGGCAAGGGGAAACAAGGGTAAGGCACGGCAACGCACGGCTAGGCAATGCACGGCCAAGCAAGGAAAGGGTAACGCAAGGCAAGGCACGGTGAGGAAAGGCAAGGCTAATGCACGACAATGCAGGGCTAGGCAATGCACGGCAAGGTAAGGAAAGCATAACGCAAGGCAAGGCACGGTCAGGCGAGGCAACGCTAATGCACGACAACGCAAGGCTAGGCAGTGCTCGGCAAGGCAAGGAAAGAGTAACGGAAGGAAAGAAAGGCAAGGGAAAGCAAGGGAAGGCAAGGGTAACGGAAGGAACGGCACGGTAAGGGGAAACAAGGCTAAGGCACGACAACGCAGGATTAGGCAATGCACGGCAAGGCAAGGAAAGGGTAACGCAAGGCAAGGCACGGTCAGGCGAGGCAAGGCTAAGGCAGGACAACGCAAGGCTAGGCAATGCACGGAAGGCAAGCAAAGAGTAACGGACGGCAAGGAAGGCAAGGGAAGGCAAAGGTAAAGGAAGGAACGGCACGGTAAGCGGAAACAAGGCTAAGGCACGACAACTCAGGACTAGGCAATGCAAGGCAAGGCAAGGAAAGGGTAACGCAAGGCAAGGCACGGTCAGGCGAGGCAAGGCTAATGCACGACAACGCAAGGCTAGGCAATGCACGGCTAGGCAAGGAAAGAGTAACGGACGGAAAGGAAGGCAAGGCAAAGAAAGGCAAGGCAAGTGTAACGGAAGGAACGGCACAGCAAGGGGAAACAAGGCTAAGGCACGACAACGCACGGCTAGGCAGTGCACGGCTAGGCAAGGAAAGAGTAACGGAAGGAAAGAAAGGCAAGGGAAAGCAAGGGAAGGCAAGGCTAACGGAAGGAACGGTACGGTACGGGGAAACAAGGCTAAGGCACGACAACGCAGGACTAGGCAATGCACGGCAAGGCAAAGAAAGGGTAACGCAAGGCAAGGCACGGTCAGGCGACGCAAGTCTAAGGCACGACAACGCAAGGCTAGGCAATGCACGGAAGGTAAGTAAAGAGTAACGGAAGGAAAGAAAGGCAAGGGAAAGCAAGAGAAGGCAAGGGTAACGGAAGGAACGGCACGGTAAGGGGAAACAAGGCTAAGGCACGACAACGCAGGACTAGGCAATGCACGGCAAGGCAAAGAAAGGGTAACGCAAGGCAAGGCACGGTCAGGCGAGGCAAGGCTAATGCACGACAACGCAAGGCTAGGCAATGCACGGCTAGGCAAGGAAAGAGTAACGGAAGGAGAGGAAGGCAAGGCAAAGCAAGGCAAGGCAAGTGTAACAAAAGGCAAGGCACGGCAAGGGGAAACAAGGGTAAGGCACGGCAACGCACGGCTAGGCAATGCACGGCCAAGCAAGGAAAGGGTAACGCAAGGCAAGGCACGGTGAGGCGAGCCAAGGCTAAGGCACGACAACGCAAGTCTAGGCAGTGCACGGCAAGGCAAGGAAAGCATAACGCAAGGCAAGGCACGGTCAGGCGAGGCAAGGCTAATGCACGACAACGCAAGGCTAGGCAGTGCTCGGCAAGGCAAGGAAAGAGTAACGGAAGGAAAGAAAGGCAACGGAAAGCAAGGGAAGGGAAGGGTAACGGAAGGAACGGCACGGTAAGGGGAAACAAGGCTAAGGCACGACAACGCAGGATTAGGCAATGCACGGCAAGGCAAGGAAAGGGTAACGCAAGGCAAGGAACGGTCAGGCGAGGCAAGGCTAAGGCAGGACAACGCAAGGCTAGGCAACGCACGGAAGGCAAGCAAAGAGTAACGGAAGGCAAGGAAGGCAAGGGAAGGCAAAGGTAAAGGAAGGAACGGCACGGTAAGCGGAAACAAGGCTAAGGCACGACAACTCAGGACTAGGCAATGCACGGCAAGGGAAGGAAAGGGTAACGCAAGGCAATGCACGGTGAGGCAAGGGAAGGCTAATGCACGACAACGCTCGGCTAGGCAATGCACGGCAAGGCAAGGAAAGGGTCACGCAAGGCAAGGCACTGTCAGGCGAGCCAAGGCTAAGGCACGACAACGCAAGTCTAGGCAGTGCACGGCTAGGCAAGGAAAGAGTAACGGAAGGAAAGGAAGGCAAGGCAAAGTAAGGCAAGGCAAGTGTAACGGAAGAAACGGCACAGCAAGGGGAAACAAGGCTAAGGCAAGACAACGCACGGCTAGGCAATGCACGGCAAGGGAAGGAAAGGGTAACGCAAGGCAAGGCACGGTCAGGCGAGGCAAGGCTAATGCACGACAACGCAAGGCTAGGCAATGCACGGCTAGGCAAGGAAAGAGTAACGGAAGGAAAGGAAGGCAAAGCAAAGCAAGGCAAGGCAAGTGTAACAAAAGGCACGACACGGCAAGGGGAAACAAGGGTAAGGCACGACAACGAAAGGCTAGGCAGTGCACGGCTAGGCAAGGAAAGAGTAACGGAAGGAAAGAAAGGCAAGGGAAAGCAAGGGAAGGCAAGGCTAACGGAAGGAACGGCACGGTACGGGGAAACAAGGCTAAGGCACGACAACGCAGGACTAGGCAATGCACGGCAAGGCAAAGAAAGGGTAACGCAAGGCAAGGCACGGTCAGGCGACGCAAGGCTAAGGCACGACAACGCAAGGCTAGGCAATGCACGGAAGGTAAGTAAAGAGTAACGGAAGGCAAGGAAGGCAAGGGAAAGCAAGGGTAGGCAAGGGCAACGGACGGAACGGCACGTTAAGGGGAAACAAGCCTAAGGCACGACAACGCAGGACTAGGCAATGCACGGCAAGGCAAGGAAAGGGTAACGCAAGGCAAGGCACGGTCAGGCGAGGCAACGCTAATGCACGAAAAAGCACGGCTAGGCAATGCACGGCAAGGCAAGGAAAGGGTAACGCAAGGCAAGGCACGGTCAGGCGAGGCAAGGCTAATGCACGACATCGCAAGGCTAGGCAATGCACGGCAAGGCAAGGAAAGGGTAACGCAAGGCAATGCACGGTGAGGAAAGGCAAGGCTAATGCACGACAATGCAGGGCTAGGCAATGCACGGCAAGGAAAGGAAAGAGTAACGGAAGGAAAGAAAGGCAAGGGAAAGGAAGGGAAGGCAAGGGTAACGGAAGGAACGGCACGGTAAGGGGAAACAAGGCTAAGGCACGACAACGCAGGACTAGGCAATGCACGGCAAGGCAAAGAAAGCGTAACGCAAGGCAAGGCACGTTCAGGCGAGGCAAGGCTAATGCACGACAACGCAAGGCTAGGCAATGCACGGCTAGGCAAGGAAAGAGTAACGGAAGGAGAGGAAGGCAAGGCAAAGCAAGGCAAGGCAAGTGTAACAAAAGGCAAGGCACGGCAAGGGGAAACAAGGGTAAGGCACGGCAACGCACGGCTAGGCAATGCACGGCCAAGCAAGGAAAGGGTAACGCAAGGCAAGGCACGGTGAGGAAAGGCAAGGCTAATGCACGACAATGCAGGGCTAGGCAATGCACGGCAAGGTAAGGAAAGCATAACGCAAGGCAAGGCACGGTCAGGCGAGGCAACGCTAATGCACGACAACGCAAGGCTAGGCAGTGCTCGGCAAGGCAAGGAAAGAGTAACGGAAGGAAAGAAAGGCAAGGGAAAGCAAGGGAAGGCAAGGGTAACGGAAGGAACGGCACGGTAAGGGGAAACAAGGCTAAGGCACGACAACGCAGGATTAGGCAATGCACGGCAAGGCAAGGAAAGGGTAACGCAAGGCAAGGCACGGTCAGGCGAGGCAAGGCTAAGGCAGGACAACGCAAGGCTAGGCAATGCACGGAAGGCAAGCAAAGAGTAACGGAAGGCAAGGAAGGCAAGGGAAGGCAAAGGTAAAGGAAGGAACGGCACGGTAAGCGGAAACAAGGCTAAGGCACGACAACTCAGGACTAGGCAATGCAAGGCAAGGCAAGGAAAGGGTAACGCAAGGCAAGGCACGGTCAGGCGACGCAAGGCTAAGGCACGACAACGCAAGGCTAGGCAATGCACGGCTAGGCAAGGAAAGAGTAACGGACGGAAAGGAAGGCAAGGCAAAGAAAGGCAAGGCAAGTGTAACGGAAGGAACGGCACAGCAAGGGGAAACAAGGCTAAGGCACGACAACGCACGGCTAGGCAGTGCACGGCTAGGCAAGGAAAGAGTAACGGAAGGAAAGAAAGGCAAGGGAAAGCAAGGGAAGGCAAGGCTAACGGAAGGAACGGTACGGTACGGGGAAACAAGGCTAAGGCACGACAACGCAGGACTAGGCAATGCACGGCAAGGCAAAGAAAGGGTAACGCAAGGCAAGGCACGGTCAGGCGACGCAAGTCTAAGGCACGACAACGCAAGGCTAGGCAATGCACGGAAGGTAAGTAAAGAGTAACGGAAGGAAAGAAAGGCAAGGGAAAGCAAGAGAAGGCAAGGGTAACGGAAGGAACGGCACGGTAAGGGGAAACAAGGCTAAGGCACGACAACGCAGGACTAGGCAATGCACGGCAAGGCAAAGAAAGGGTAACGCAAGGCAAGGCACGGTCAGGCGAGGCAAGGCTAATGCACGACAACGCAAGGCTAGGCAATGCACGGCTAGGCAAGGAAAGAGTAACGGAAGGAGAGGAAGGCAAGGCAAAGCAAGGCAAGGCAAGTGTAACAAAAGGCAAGGCACGGCAAGGGGAAACAAGGGTAAGGCACGGCAACGCACGGCTAGGCAATGCACGGCCAAGCAAGGAAAGGGTAACGCAAGGCAAGGCACGGTGAGGCGAGCCAAGGCTAAGGCACGACAACGCAAGTCTAGGCAGTGCACGGCAAGGCAAGGAAAGCATAACGCAAGGCAAGGCACGGTCAGGCGAGGCAAGGCTAATGCACGACAACGCAAGGCTAGGCAGTGCTCGGCAAGGCAAGGAAAGAGTAACGGAAGGAAAGAAAGGCAACGGAAAGCAAGGGAAGGGAAGGGTAACGGAAGGAACGGCACGGTAAGGGGAAACAAGGCTAAGGCACGACAACGCAGGATTAGGCAATGCACGGCAAGGCAAGGAAAGGGTAACGCAAGGCAAGGAACGGTCAGGCGAGGCAAGGCTAAGGCAGGACAACGCAAGGCTAGGCAACGCACGGAAGGCAAGCAAAGAGTAACGGAAGGCAAGGAAGGCAAGGGAAGGCAAAGGTAAAGGAAGGAACGGCACGGTAAGCGGAAACAAGGCTAAGGCACGACAACTCAGGACTAGGCAATGCACGGCAAGGGAAGGAAAGGGTAACGCAAGGCAATGCACGGTGAGGCAAGGGAAGGCTAATGCACGACAACGCTCGGCTAGGCAATGCACGGCAAGGCAAGGAAAGGGTCACGCAAGGCAAGGCACTGTCAGGCGAGCGAAGGCTAAGGCACGACAACGCAAGTCTAGGCAGTGCACGGCTAGGCAAGGAAAGAGTAACGGAAGGAAAGGAAGGCAAGGCAAAGTAAGGCAAGGCAAGTGTAACGGAAGAAACGGCACAGCAAGGGGAAACAAGGCTAAGGCAAGACAACGCACGGCTAGGCAATGCACGGCAAGGGAAGGAAAGGGTAACGCAAGGCAAGGCACGGTCAGGCGAGGCAAGGCTAATGCACGACAACGCAAGGCTAGGCAATGCACGGCTAGGCAAGGAAAGAGTAACGGAAGAAAAGGAAGGCAAAGCAAAGCAAGGCAAGGCAAGTGTAACAAAAGGCACGGCACGGCAAGGGGAAACAAGGGTAAGGCACGACAACGAAAGGCTAGGCAGTGCACGGCTAGGCAAGGAAAGAGTAACGGAAGGAAAGAAAGGCAAGGGAAAGCAAGGGAAGGCAAGGCTAACGGAAGGAACGGCACGGTACGGGGAAACAAGGCTAAGGCACGACAACGCAGGACTAGGCAATGCACGGCAAGGCAAAGAAAGGGTAACGCAAGGCAAGGCACGGTCAGGCGACGCAAGGCTAAGGCACGACAACGCAAGGCTAGGCAATGCACGGAAGGTAAGTAAAGAGTAACGGAAGGCAAGGAAGGCAAGGGAAAGCAAGGGTAGGCAAGGGCAACGGACGGAACGGCACGTTAAGGGGAAACAAGCCTAAGGCACGACAACGCAGGACTAGGCAATGCACGGCAAGGCAAGGAAAGGGTAACGCAAGGCAAGGCACGGTCAGGCGAGGCAACGCTAATGCACGAAAAAGCACGGCTAGGCAATGCACGGCAAGGCAAGGAAAGGGTAACGCAAGGCAAGGCACGGTCAGGCGAGGCAAGGCTAATGCACGACAACGCAAGGCTAGGCAATGCACGGCAAGGCAAGGAAAGGGTAACGCAAGGCAATGCACGGTCAGGCGAGGCAAGGCTAATGCACGACAACGCAAGGCTAGGCAGTGCTCGGCAAGGCAAGGAAAGAGTAACGGAAGGAAAGAAAGGCAAGGGAAAGCAAGGGAAGGCAAGGGTAACGGAAGGAACGGCACGGTAAGGGGAAACAAGGCTAAGGCACGACAACGCAGGACTAGGCAATGCACGGCAAGGCAAAGAAAGGGTAACGCAAGGCAAGGCACGGTCAGGCGAGGCAAGGCTAATGCACGACAACGCAACGCTAGGCAATGCACGGCTAGGCAAGGAAAGAGTAACGGAAGGAGAGGAAGGCAAGGCAAAGCAAGGCAAGGCAAGTGTAACAAAAGGCAAGCCACGGCCCGGGGAAACAAGGGTAAGGCACGGCAACGCACGGCTAGGCAATGCATGGCAAGGCAAGGAAAGGGTAACGCAAAGCAAGGCACGGTGAGGCAAGGGAAGGCTAATGCACGAAAACGCTCGGCTAGGCAATGCACGGCAAGGCAAGGAAAGGGTAACGCAAGGCAAGGCACGGTCAGGCGAGCCAAGGCTACGGCACGACAAGGCAAGGCTAGGCAGTGCACGGCTAGGCAAGGAAAGAGTAACGGAAGGAAAGGAAGGGAAGGCAAAATAAGGCAAGGCAAGTGTAACGGAAGAAACGGCACAGCAAGGGGAAACAAGGCTAAGGCAAGACAACGCACGGCTAGGCAATGCACGGCAAGGGAAGGAAAGGGTAACGCAAGGCAAGGCACGGTCAGGCGAGGCAATGCTAATGCACGACAACGCAAGGCTAGGCAATGCACGGCTAGGCAAGGAAAGAGTAACGTAAGGAAAGGGAGGCAAAGCAAAGCAAGGCAAGGCAAGTGTAACAAAAGGCACGGCACGGCAAGGGGAAACAAGGGTAAGGCACGACAACGCAAGGCTAGACAGTGCACGGCAAGGCAAGGAAAGGGTAACGCAAGACAAGGTACGGTGAGGCAAGGGAAGGCTAATGCACGACAACGCAAGGCTAGGCAGTGCACGGCTAGGCAAGGAAAGAGTAACGGAAGGAAAGGAAGGCAAGTCAAAGAAAGGCAAGGCAAGTGTAACGGAAGGAACGGCACAGCAAGGGGAAACAAGGCTAAGGCACGACAACGCACGGCTAGGCAGTGCACGGCTAGGCAAGGAAAGAGTAACGGAAGGAAAGAAAGGCAAGGGAAAGCAAGGGAAGGCAAGGCTAACGGAAGGAACGGCACGGTACGGGGAAACAAGGCTAAGGCATGACAACGCAGGACTAGGCAATGCACGGCAAGGCAAAGAAAGGGTAACGCAAGGCAAGGCACGGTCAGGCGACGCAAGGCTAAGGCACGACAACGCAAGGCTAGGCAATGCACGGAAGTTAAGTAAAGAGTAACGGAAGGCAAGGAAGGCAAGGGAAAGCAAGGGTAGGCAAGGGCACCGGACGGAACGGCACGTTAAGTGGAAACAAGCCAAAGGCACGACAACGCAGGACTAGGCAATGCACGGCAAGGCAAGGAAAGGGTAACGCAAGGCAAGGCACGGTCAGGCGAGGCAACGCTAATGCACGAAAAAGCACGGCTAGGCAGTGCACGGCTAGGCAAGGAAAGAGTAACATAAGCAAAGGAAGGCAAGGCAAAGCAAGGCAAGGCAAGTGTAAGAAAAGGCACGTCACGGCAAGGGGAAACAAGGCTAAGGCACGGCAACGCACTGCTAGGCAATGCACGGCCAGGCAAGGAAAGGGTAACGCAAGGCAAGGCACGGTGAGGCAAGGCAAGGCTAATGCACGACAATGCAGGGCTAGGCAATGCACGGCAAGGCAAGGAAAGGGTAACGCAAGGCAAGGCACGGTCAGGCGAGGCAAGGCTAATGCACGACAACGCAAGGCTAGGCAGTGCACGGCAAGGCAAGGAAAGAGTAACGGAAGGAACGAAAGGCAAGGGAAAGCCAGGCAAGTCAAGTGTAACAAAAGGCACGTCACGGCAAGGGGGCAACAAGGCTAAGGCTAGACAACGCAAGGCTAGGCAATGCACGGAAGGCAAGCAAAGAGTAATGGAAGGCAAGGAAGGCAAGGGAAGGCAAAGGTAAAGGAAGGAACGGCACGGTAAGCGGAAACAAGGCTAAGGCACGAAAACTCAGGACTAGGCAATGCACGGCAAGGGAAGGAAAGGGTAACGCAAGGCAATGCACGGTCAGGCGAGGCAAGGCTAATGCACGACAACGCAAGGCTAGGCAGTGCTCGGCAAGGCAAGGAAAGAGTAACGGAAGGAAAGAAAGGCAAGGCAAAGCAAGGGAAGGCAAGGGTAACGGAAGGAACGGCACGGTAAGGGGAAACAAGGCTAAGGCACGACAACGCAGGACTAGGCAATGCACGGCAAGGCAAAGAAAGGGTAACGCAAGGCAAGGCACGGTCAGGCGAGGCAAGGCTAATGCACGACAACGCTCGGCTAGGCAATGCACGGCAAGGCAAGGAAAGGGTAACGCAAGGCAAGGCACGGTCAGGCGAGGCAAGGCTAAGGCACGACAACGCAAGTCTAGGCAGTGCACGGCTAGGCAAGGAAAGAGTAACGGAAGGAAAGGAAGGCATGGCAAAGTAAGGCAAGGCAAGTGTAACGGAAGGAACGGCACAGCAAGGGGAAACAAGGCTAAGGCAAGACAACGCACGGCTAGGCAATGCACGGCAAGGCAAGGAGAGGGTAACGCAAGGCAATGCACGGTCAGGCGAGGCAAGGCTAATGCACGACAACGCAAGGCTAGGCAGTGCTCGGCAAGGCAAGGAAAGAGTAACGGAAGGAAAGAAAGGCAAGGGAAAGCAAGGGAAGGCAAGGGTAACGGAAGGAACGGCACGGTAAGGGGAAACAAGGCTAAGGCACGACAACGCAGGACTAGGCAATGCACGGCAAGGCAAGGAAAGGGTAACGCAAGGCAAGGCACGGTCAGGCGAGGCAAGGCTAAGGCAGGACAACGCAAGGCTAGGCAATGCACGGAAGGCAAGCAAAGAGTAACGGAAGGCAAGGAAGGCAAGGGAAGGCAAAGGTAAAGGAAGGAACGGCACGGTAAGCGGAAACAAGGCTAAGGCACGACAACTCAGGACTAGGCAATGCACGGCAAGGGAAGGAAAGGGTAACGCAAGGCAATGCACGGTCAGGCGAGGCAAGGCTAATGCACGACAACGCAAGACTAGGCAGTGCTCGGCAAGGCAAGGAAAGAGTAACGGAAGGAAAGAAAGGCAAGGGAAAGCAAGGGAAGGAAAGGGTAACGGAAGCAACGGCACGGTAAGGGGAAACAAGGCTAAGGCACGACAACGCAGGACTAGGCAATGCACGGCAAGGCAAAGAAAGGGTAACGCAAGGCAAGGCACGGTCAGGCGAGGCAAGGCTAAGGAACGACAACGCAAGTCTAGGCAGTGCACGGCTAGGCAAGGAAAGAGTAACGGAAGGAGAGGAAAGCAAGGCAAAGCAAGGCAACGCAAGTGTAACAAAAGGCAAGGCACGGCAAGGGGAAACAAGGGTAAGGCACGGCAACGCACGGCTAGGCAATGCACGGCCAAGCAAGGAAAGGGTAACGCAAGGCAAGGCACGGTGAGGAAAGGCAAGGCTAATGCACGACAATGCAGGGCTAGGCAATGCACGGCAAGGCAAGGAAAGCATAACGCAAGGCAAGGCACGGTCAGGCGAGGCAAGGCTAATGCACGACAACGCAAGGCTAGGCAGTGTTCGGCAAGGCAAGGAAAGAGTAACGGAAAGAAAGAAAGGCAAGGGAAAGCAAGGGAAGGCAAGGGTAACGGAAGGAACGGCACGGTAAGGGGAAACAAGGCTAAGGCACGACAACGCAGGACTAGGCAATGCACGGCAAGGCAAGGCAAGGGTAACGCAAGGCAAGGCACGGTCAGGCGAGGAAACGCTAATGCACGAAAAAGCACGGCTAGGCAATGCACGGCAAGGCAAGGAAAGGGTAACGCAAGGCAATGCACGGTCAGGGGAGGCAAGGCTAATGCACGACAACGCAAGGCTAGGTAATGCACGGCAAGGCAAGGAAAGGGTAACGCAAGGCAATGCACGGTCAGGCGAGCCAAGGCTAAGGCAAGACAACGCAAGTCTAGGCAGTGCACGGCTAGGCAAGGAAAGAGTAACGGAAGGAAAGGAAGGCAAGGCAAAGTAAGGCAAGGCAAGTGTAACGGAAGAAACGGCACAGCAAGGGGAAACAAGGCTAAGGCAAGACAACGCACGGCTAGGCAATGCACGGCAAGGGAAGGAAAGGGTAACGCAAGGCAAGGCACGGTCAGGCGAGGCAAGGCTAATGCACGACAACGCAAGGCTAGGCAATGCACGGCTAGGCAAGGAAAGAGTAACGGAAGGAAAGGAAGGCAAAGCAAAGCAAGGCAAGGCAAGTGTAACAAAAGGCACGGCACGGCAAGGGGAAACAAGGGTAAGGCACGACAACGCAAGGCTAGGCAGTGCACGGCAAGGCAAGGAAAGGGTAACGCAAGGCATGGTACGGTGAGGCAAGGGAAGGCTAATGCACGACAACGCAAGGCTAGGCAGTGCACGGCTAGGCAAGGAAAGAGTAACGGAAGGAAAGGAAGGCAAGGCAAAGAAAGGCAAGGCAAGTGAAACGGAAGGAACGGCACAGCAAGGGGAAACAAGGCTAAGGCACGACAACGCACGGCTAGGCAGTGCACGGCTAGGCAAGGAAAGAGTAACGGAAGGAAAGAAAGACAAGGGAAAGCAAGGGAAGGCAAGGCTAACGGAAGGAACGGCACGGTACGGGGAAACAAGGCTAAGGCACGACAACGCAGGACTAGGCAATGCACGGCAATGCAAAGAAAGGGTAACGCAAGGCAAGGCACGGTCAGGCGACGCAAGGCTAAGGCACGACAACGCAAGGCTAGGCAATGCACGGAAGGTAAGTAAAGAGTAACGGAAGGAAAGGAAGGCAAGGGAAAGCAAGGGTAGGCAAGGGCAACGGACGGAACGGCACGTTAAGGGGAAACAAGCCTAAGGCACGACAACGCAGGACTAGGCAATGCACGGCAAGGCAAGGAAAGGGTAACGCAAGGCAAGGCACGGTCAGGCGAGGCAACGCTAATGCACGAAAAAGCACGGCTAGGCAATGCACGGCAAGGCAAGGAAAGGGTAACGCAAGGCAAGGCACGGTCATGCGAAGCAAGGCTAATGCACGACAACGCAAGGCTAGGCAGTGCACGGCTAGGCAAGGAAAGAGTAACGGAAGCAAAGGAAGGCAAGGCAAAGCAAGGCAAGGCAAGTGTAACAAAAGGCACGTCACGGCAAGGGGAAACAAGGCTAAGGCACGGCAACGCACTGCTAGGCAATGCACGGCCAGGCAAGGAAAGGGTAACGCAAGGCAAGGCCGGGTGAGGCAAGGCAAGGCTAATGCACGACAATGCAGGGCTCGGCAATGCACGGCAAGGCAAGGAAAGGGTAACGCAAGGCAAGGCACGGTCAGGCGAGGCAAGGCTAAGGCAGGAAAACGCAAGGCTAGGCAATGCACGGAAGGCAAGCAAAGAGCAACGGAAGGCAAGGAAGGCAAGGGAAGGCAAAGGTAAAGGAAGGAACGGCACGGTAAGCGGAAACAAGGCTAAGGCACGACAACTCAGGACTAGGCAATGCACGGCAAGGCAAGGAAAGGGTAACGCAAGGCAATGCACCGTCAGGCGAGGCAAGGCTAATGCACGACAACGCAAGGCTAGGCAGTGCTCGGCAAGGCAAGGAATGAGTAACGGAAGTAAAGAAAGGCAAGGGAAAGCAAGGGAAGGCAAGGGTAACGGAAGGAACGGCACGGTAAGGAGAAACAAGGCTAAGGCACGACAACGCAGGACTAGGCAATGCACGGCAAGGCAAAGAAAGGGTAACGCAAGGCAAGGCACGGTCAGGCGAGGCAAGGCTAATGCACGACAACGCAAGGCTAGGCAATGCACGGCTAGGCAAGGAAAGAGTAACGGAAGGAGAGGAAGGCAAGGCAAAGCAAGCCAAGGCAAGTGTAACAAAAGGCAAGGCACGGCAAGGGGAAACAAGGGTAAGGCACGGCAACGCACGGCTAGGCAATGCACGGCCAAGCAAGTTAAGGGTAACGCAAGGCAAGGCACGGTGAGGAAAGGCAAGGCTAATGCACGACAATGCAGGGCTAGGCAATGCACGGCAAGGCAAGGAAAGCATAACGCAAGGCAAGGCACGGTCAGGCGAGGCAAGGCTAATGCACGACAACGCAAGGCTAGGCAGTGCTCGGCAAGGCAAGGAAAGAGTAAGGGAAGGAAAGAAAGGCAAGGGAAAGCAAGGGAAGGCAAGGGTAACGGAAGGAACGGCACGGTAAGGGGAAACAAGGCTAAGGCACGACAACACAGGATTAGGCAATGCACGGCAAGGCAAGGAAAGGGTAACGCAAGGCAAGGCACGGTCAGGCGAGGCAAGGCTAAGGCAGGACAACGCAAGGCTAGGCAATGCACGGAAGGCAAGCAAAGAGTAACGGAAGGCAAGGAAGGCAAGGGAAGGCAAAGGTAAAGGAAGGAACGGCACGGTAAGCGGAAACAAGGCTAAGGCACGACAACTCAGCACTAGGCAATGCAAGGCAAGGCAAGGAAAGGGTAACGCAAGGCAACGCACGGTCAGGCGAGGCAAGGCTAATGCACGACAACGCAAGGCTAGGCAGTGCACAGCTAGGCAAGGAAAGAGTAACGGAAGGAAAGGAAGGCAAGGCAAAGAAAGGCAAGGCAAGTGTAACGGAAGGAACGGCACAGCAAGGGGAAACAAGGCTAAGGCACGACAACGCACGGCTAGGCAGTGCACGGCTAGGCAAGGAAAGAGTAACGGAAGGAAAGAAAGGCAAGGGAAAGCAAGGGAAGGCAAGGCTAACGGAAGGAACGGCACGGTACGGGGAAACAAGGCTAAGGCACGACAACGCAGGACTAGGCAATGCACGGCAAGGCAAAGAAAGGGTAACGCAAGGCAAGGCACGGTCAGGCGACGCAAGGCTAAGGCACGACAACGCAAGGCTAGGCAATGCACGGAAGGTAAGTAAAGAGTAACGGAAGGCAAGGAAGGCAAGGGAAAGCAAGGGTAGGCAAGGGCAACGGACGGAACGGCACGTTAAGGGGAAACAAGCCTAAGGCACGACAACGCAGGACTAGGCAATGCACGGCAAGGCAAGGAAAGGGTAACGCAAGGCAAGGCACGGTCAGGCGAGGCAACGCTAATGCACGAAAAAGCACGGCTAGGCAATGCACGGCAAGGCAAGGAAAGAGTAACGGAAGGCAATGCACGGTCAGGCGAGGCAAGGCTAATGCACGACAACGCAAGGCTAGGCAGTGCACGGCTAGGCAAGGAAAGAGTAACGGAAGGAGAGGAAGGCAAGGCAAAGCAAGGCAAGGCAAGTGTAACAAAAGGCAAGGCACGGCAAGGGGAAACAAGGGTAAGGCACGGCAACGCACGGCTAGGCAATGCACCGCCAAGCAAGGAAAGGGTAACGCAAGGCAAGGCACGGTGAGGAAGGGCAAGGCTAATGCACGACAATGCAGGGCTACGCAATGCACGGCAAGGCAAGGAAAGCATAACGCAAGGCAAGGCACGGTCAGGCGAGGCAAGGCTAATGCCCGACAACGCAAGGCTAGGCAGTGCTCGGCAAGGCAAGGAAAGAGTAACGGAAGGAAAGAAAGGCAAGGGAAAGCAAGGGAAGGCAAGGGTAACGGAAGGAACGGCACGGTAAGGGGAAACAAGGCTAAGGCAAGACAACGCACGGCTAGGCAATGCACGGCAAGGGAAGGAAAGGTTAACGCAAGGCAAGGCACGGTCAGGCGATGCAAGGCTAATGCACGACAACGCAAGGCTAGGCAATGCACGGCTAGGCAAGGAAAGAGTAACGGAAGGAAAGGAAGGCAAAGCAATGCAAGGCAAGGCAAGTGTAACAAAAGGCACGGCACGGCAAGGGGAAACAAGGGTAAGGCACGACAATGCAAGGCTAGGCAGTGCACGGCAAGGCAAGGAAAGGGTAACGCAAGGCAAGGTACGGTGAGGCAAGGGAAGGCTAATGCACTACAACGCAAGGCTAGGCAGCGCACAGTTAGGCAAGGAAAGAGTAACGGAACGAAAGGAAGGCAAGGCAAAGAAAGGCAAGGCAAGTGTAACGGAAGGAACGGCACAGCAAGGGGAAACAAGGCTAAGGCACGACAACGCACGGCTAGGCAGTGCACGGCTAGGCAAGGAAAGAGTAACGGAAGGAAAGAAAGGCAAGGGAAAGCAAGGGAAGGCAAGGCTAACGGAAGGAACGGCACGGTACGGGGAAACAAGGCTAAGGCACGACAACGCAGGACTAGGCAATGCACGGCAAGGCAAAGAAAGGGTAACGCAAGGCAAGGCACGGTCAGGCGAGCAAGGCTAAGGCACGACAACGCAAGGCTAGGCATGCACGGAAGGTAAGTTAAGAGTAACGGAAGGCAAGGAAGGCAAGGGAAAGCAAGGGTAGGCAAGGGCAAGCAAGGGAAGGCAAGGGCAACGGACGGAACGGCACGTTAAGGGGAAACAAGCCTAAGGCACGACAACGCAGGACTAGGCAATGCCCGGCAAGGCAAGGAAAGGGTAACGCAAGGCAAGGCACGGTCAGGCGAGGCAGGCTAGGCAATGCACGGCAAGGCAAGGAAAGGGTAACGAGGCAATGCACGGCAAGGCAAGGAAAGGGTAACGGAAGGAAAGAAAGGCAAGGGAAAGCAAGGGAAGGCAAGGCTAACGGAAGGAACGGCACGGTATGGGGAAACAAGGCTAAGGCACGACAACGCAGGACTAGGCAATGCACGGCAAGGCAAGGAAAGGGTAACGCAAGGCAAGGCACCGTCAGGCGACGCAAGGCTAAGGCACGACAACGCAAGGCTAGGCAATGCACGGAAGGTAAGTAAAGAGTAACGGAAGGCAAGGAAGGCAAGGGAAAGCAAGGGTAGGCAAGGGCAACGGACGGAACGGCACGTTAAGGGGAAACAAGCCTAAGGCACGACAACGCAGGACTAGGCAATGCACGGCAAGGCAAGGAAAGGGTAACGCAAGGCAAGGCACGGTCAGGCGAGGCAACGCTAATGCACGAAAAAGCACGGCTAGGCAATGCACGGCAAGGCAAGGAAAAGGTAACGCAAGGCAAGGCACGGTCAGGCGAGGCAAGGCTAATGCACGACAACGCAAGGATAGGCAGTGCTCGGCAAGGCAAGGAAAGAGTAGCGGAAGGAAAGAAAGGCAAGGGAAAGCAAGGGAAGGCAAGGGTAACGGAAGGAACGGCACGATAAGGGGAAACAAGGCTAAGGCACGACAACGCAGGACTAGGCAATGCACGGCAAGGCAAAGAAAGGGTAACGCAAGGCAAGGCACGGTCAGGCGAGGCAAGGCTAATGCACGACAACGCAAGGCTAGGCAATGCACGGCTAGGCAAGGAAAGAGTAACGGAAGGAGAGGAAGGCAAGGCAAAGCAAGCCAAGGCAAGTGTAACAAAAGGCAAGGCACGGCAAGGGGAAACAAGGGTAATGCACGGCAACGCACGGCTAGGCAATGCACGGCCAAGCAAGGAAAGGGTAACGCAAGGCAAGGCACGGTGAGGAAAGGCAAGGCTAATGCACGACAATGCAGGGCTAGGCAATGCACGGCAAGGCAAGGAAAGCATAACGCAAGGCAAGGCACGGTCAGGCGAGGCAAGGCTAATGCACGACAACGCAAGGCTAGGCAGTGCTCGGCAAAGCAAGGAAAGAGTAACGGAAGGAAAGAAAGGCAACGGAAAGCAAGGGAAGGGAAGGGTAACGGAAGGAACGGCACGGTAAGGGGAAACAAGGCTAAGGCACGACAACGCAGGATTAGGCAATGCACGGCAAGGCAAGGAAAGGGTAACGCAAGGCAAGGAACGGTCAGGCGAGGCAAGGCTAAGGCAGGACAACGCAAGGCTAGGCAATGCACGGAAGGCAAGCAAAGAGTAACGGAAGGCAAGGAAGGCAAGGGAAGGCAAAGGCAAAGGAAGGAACGGCACGGTAAGCGGAAACAAGGCTAAGGCACGACAACTCAGGACTAGGCAATGCACGGCAAGGGAAGGAAAGGGTAACGCAAGGCAATGCACGGTGACGCAAGGGAAGGCTAATGCACGACAACGCTCGGCTAGGCAATGCACGGCAAGGCAAGGAAAGGGTCACGCAAGGCAAGGCACTGTCAGGCGAGCCAAGGCTAAGGCACGACAACGCAAGTCTAGGCAGTGCACGGCTAGGCAAGGAAAGAGTAACGGAAGGAAAGGAAGGCAAGGCAAAGTAAGGCAAGGCAAGTGTAACGGAAGAAACGGCACAGCAAGGGGAAACAAGGCTAAGGCAAGACAACGCACGGCTAGGCAATGCACGGCAAGGGAAGGAAAGGGTAACGCAAGGCAAGGCACGGTCAGGCGAGGCAAGGCTAATGCACGACAACGCAAGGCTAGGCAATGCACGGCTAGGCAAGGAAAGAGTAACGGAAGGAAAGGAAGGCAAAGCAAAGCAAGGCAAGGCAAGTGTAACAAAAGGCACGGCACGGCAAGGGGAAACAAGGGTAAGGCACGACAACGAAAGGCTAGGCAGTGCACGGCTAGGCAAGGAAAGAGTAACGGAAGGAAAGAAAGGCAAGGGAAAGCAAGGGAAGGCAAGGCTAACGGAAGGAACGGCACGGTACGGGGAAACAAGGCTAAGGCACGACAACGCAGGACTAGGCAATGCACGGCAAGGCAAAGAAAGGGTAACGCAAGGCAAGGCACGGTCAGGCGACGCAAGGCTAAGGCACGACAACGCAAGGCTAGGCAATGCACGGAAGGTAAGTAAAGAGTAACGGAAGGCAAGGAAGGCAAGGGAAAGCAAGGGTAGGCAAGGGCAACGGACGGAACGGCACGTTAAGGGGAAACAAGCCTAAGGCACGACAACGCAGGACTAGGCAATGCACGGCAAGGCAAGGAAAGGGTAACGCAAGGCAAGGCACGGTCAGGCGAGGCAACGCTAATGCACGAAAAAGCACGGCTAGGCAATGCACGGCAAGGCAAGGAAAGGGTAACGCAAGGCAAGGCACGGTCAGGCGAGGCAAGGCTAATGCACGACAACGCAAGGCTAGGCAATGCACGGCAAGGCAAGGAAAGGGTAACGCAAGGCAATGCACGGTCAGGCGAGGCAAGGCTAATGCACGACAACGCAAGGCTAGGCAGTGCTCGGCAAGGCAAGGAAAGAGTAACGGAAGGAAAGAAAGGCAAGGGAAAGCAAGGGAAGGCAAGGGTAACGGAAGGAACGGCACGGTAAGGGGAAACAAGGCTAAGGCACGACAACGCAGGACTAGGCAATGCACGGCAAGGCAAAGAAAGGGTAACGCAAGGCAAGGCACGGTCAGGCGAGGCAAGGCTAATGCACGACAACGCAAGGCTAGGCAATGCACGGCTAGGCAAGGAAAGAGTAACGGAAGGAGAGGAAGGCAAGGCAAAGGAAGGCAAGGCAAGTGTAACAAAAGGCAAGCCACGGCACGGGGAAACAAGAGTAAGGCACGGCAACGCACGGCTAGGCAATGCATGGCAAGGCAAGGAAAGGGTAACGCAAAGCAAGGCACGGTGAGGCAAGGGAAGGCTAATGCACGAAAACGCTCAGCTAGGCAATGCACGGCAAGGCAAGGAAAGGGTAACGCAAGGCAAGGCACGGTCAGGCGAGCCAAGGCTACGGCACGACAACGCAAGGCTAGGCAGTGCACGGCTAGGCAAGGAAAGAGTAACGGAAGGAAAGGAAGGGAAGGCAAAATAAGGCAAGGCAAGTGTAACGGAAGAAACGGCACAGCAAGGGGAAACAAGGCTAAGGCAAGACAACGCACGGCTAGGCAATGCACGGCAAGGGAAGGAAAGGGTAACGCAAGGCAAGGCACGGTCAGGCGAGGCAACGCTAATGCACGAAAAAGCACGGCTAGGCAATGCACGGCAAGGCAAGGAAAGGGTAACGCAAGGCAATGCACGGTCAGGCGAGCCAAGGCTAAGGCACGACAACGCAAGGCTAGGCAGTGCACGGCTAGGCAAGGAAAGAGTAACGGAAGGAAAGGAAGGCAAGGAAAAGTAAGGCAAGGCAAGTGTAACGGAACAAACGGCACAGCAAGGTGAAACAAGGCTAAGGCAAGACAACGCACGGCTAGGCAATGCACGGCAAGGGAAGGAAAGGGTAACGCAAGGCAAGGCACGGTCAGGCGAGGCAAGGCTAATGCACGACAACGCAAGGCTAGGCAATGCACGGCTAGGCAAGGAAAGAGTAACGGAAGGAAAGGAAGGCAAAGCAATGCAAGGCAAGGCAAGTGTAACAAAAGGCACGGCACGGCAAGGGGAAACAAGGGTAAGGCACGACAACGCAAGGCTAGGCAGTGCACGGCAAGGCAAGGAAAGGGTAACGCAAGGCAAGGTACGGTGAGGCAAGGGAAGGCTAATGCACTACAACGCAAGGCTAGGCAGCGCACAGATAGGCAAGGAAAGAGTAACGGAAGGAAAGGAAGGCAAGGCAAAGAAAGGCAAGGCAAGTGTAACGGAAGGAACGGCACAGCAAGGGGAAACAAGGCTAAGGCACGACAACGCACGGCTAGGCAGTGCACGGCTAGGCAAGGAAAGAGTAAGGGAAGGAAAGAAAGGCAAGGGAAAGCAAGGGAAGGCAAGGCTAACGGAAGGAACGGCACGGTACGGGGAAACAAGGCTAAGGCACGACAACGCAGGACTAGGCAATGCACGGCAAGGCAAAGAAAGGGTAACGCAAGGCAAGGCACCGTCAGGCGACGCAAGGCTAAGGCACGACAACGCAAGGCTAGGCAATGCACGGAAGGTAAGTAAAGAGTAACGGAAGGCAAGGAAGGCAAGGGAAAGCAAGGGTAGGCAAGGGCAACGGACGGAACGGCACGTTAAGGGGAAACAAGCCTAAGGCACGACAACGCAGGACTAGGCAATGCACGGCAAGGCAAGGAAAGGGTAACGCAAGGCAAGGCACCGTCAGGCGAGGCAACGCTAATGCACGAAAAAGCACGGCTAGGCAATGCACGGCAAGGCAAGGAAAAGGTAACGCAAGGCAAGGCACGGTCAGGCGAGGCAAGGCTAATGCACGACAACGCAAGGCTAGGCAGTGCTCGGCAAGGCAAGGAAAGAGTAGCGGAAGGAAAGAAAGGCAAGGGAAAGCAAGGGAAGGCAAGGGTAACGGAAGGAACGGCACGATAAGGGGAAACAAGGCTAAGGCACGACAACGCAGGACTAGGCAATGCACGGCAAGGCAAAGAAAGGGTAACGCAAGGCAAGGCACGGTCAGGCGAGGCAAGGCTAATGCACGACAACGCAAGGCTAGGCAATGCACGGCTAGGCAAGGAAAGAGTAACGGAAGGAGAGGAAGGCAAGGCAAAGCAAGCCAAGGCAAGTGTAACAAAAGGCAAGGCACGGCAAGGGGAAACAAGGGTAATGCACGGCAACGCACGGCTAGGCAATGCACGGCCAAGCAAGGAAAGGGTAACGCAAGGCAAGGCACGGTGAGGAAAGGCAAGGCTAATGCACGACAATGCAGGGCTAGGCAATGCACGGCAAGGCAAGGAAAGCATAACGCAAGGCAAGGCACGGTCAGGCGAGGCAAGGCTAATGCACGACAACGCAAGGCTAGGCAGTGCTCGGCAAAGCAAGGAAAGAGTAACGGAAGGAAAGAAAGGCAACGGAAAGCAAGGGAAGGGAAGGGTAACGGAAGGAACGGCACGGTAAGGGGAAACAAGGCTAAGGCACGACAACGCAGGATTAGGCAATGCACGGCAAGGCAAGGAAAGGGTAACGCAAGGCAAGGAACGGTCAGGCGAGGCAAGGCTAAGGCAGGACAACGCAAGGCTAGGCAATGCACGGAAGGCAAGCAAAGAGTAACGGAAGGCAAGGAAGGCAAGGGAAGGCAAAGGCAAAGGAAGGAACGGCACGGTAAGCGGAAACAAGGCTAAGGCACGACAACTCAGGACTAGGCAATGCACGGCAAGGGAAGGAAAGGGTAACGCAAGGCAATGCACGGTGACGCAAGGGAAGGCTAATGCACGACAACGCTCGGCTAGGCAATGCACGGCAAGGCAAGGAAAGGGTCACGCAAGGCAAGGCACTGTCAGGCGAGCCAAGGCTAAGGCACGACAACGCGAGTCTAGGCAGTGCACGGCTAGGCAAGGAAAGAGTAACGGAAGGAAAGGAAGGCAAGGCAAAGTAAGGCAAGGCAAGTGTAACGGAAGAAACGGCACAGCAAGGGGAAACAAGGCTAAGGCAAGACAACGCACGGCTAGGCAATGCACGGCAAGGGAAGGAAAGGGTAACGCAAGGCAAGGCACGGTCAGGCGAGGCAAGGCTAATGCACGACAACGCAAGGCTAGGCAATGCACGGCTAGGCAAGGAAAGAGTAACGGAAGGAAAGGAAGGCAAAGCAAAGCAAGGCAAGGCAAGTGTAACAAAAGGCACGGCACGGCAAGGGGAAACAAGGGTAAGGCACGACAACGAAAGGCTAGGCAGTGCACGGCTAGGCAAGGAAAGAGTAACGGAAGGAAAGAAAGGCAAGGGAAAGCAAGGGAAGGCAAGGCTAACGGAAGGAACGGCACGGTACGGGGAAACAAGGCTAAGGCACGACAACGCAGGACTAGGCAATGCACGGCAAGGCAAAGAAAGGGTAACGCAAGGCAAGGCACGGTCAGGCGACGCAAGGCTAAGGCACGACAACGCAAGGCTAGGCAATGCACGGAAGGTAAGTAAAGAGTAACGGAAGGCAAGGAAGGCAAGGGAAAGCAAGGGTAGGCAAGGGCAACGGACGGAACGGCACGTTAAGGGGAAACAAGCCTAAGGCACGACAACGCAGGACTAGGCAATGCACGGCAAGGCAAGGAAAGGGTAACGCAAGGCAAGGCACGGTCAGGCGAGGCAACGCTAATGCACGAAAAAGCACGGCTAGGCAATGCACGGCAAGGCAAGGAAAGGGTAACGCAAGGCAAGGCACGGTCAGGCGAGGCAAGGCTAATGCACGACAACGCAAGGCTAGGCAATGCACGGCAAGGCAAGGAAAGGGTAACGCAAGGCAATGCACGGTCAGGCGAGGCAAGGCTAATGCACGACAACGCAAGGCTAGGCAGTGCTCGGCAAGGCAAGGAAAGAGTAACGGAAGGAAAGAAAGGCAAGGGAAAGCAAGGGAAGGCAAGGGTAACGGAAGGAACGGCACGGTAAGGGGAAACAAGGCTAAGGCACGACAACGCAGGACTAGGCAATGCACGGCAAGGCAAAGAAAGGGTAACGCAAGGCAAGGCACGGTCAGGCGAGGCAAGGCTAATGCACGACAACGCAAGGCTAGGCAATGCACGGCTAGGCAAGGAAAGAGTAACGGAAGGAGAGGAAGGCAAGGCAAAGCAAGGCAAGGCAAGTGTAACAAAAGGCAAGCCACGGCACGGGGAAACAAGGGTAAGGCACGGCAACGCACGGCTAGGCAATGCATGGCAAGGCAAGGAAAGGGTAACGCAAAGCAAGGCACGGTGAGGCAAGGGAAGGCTAATGCACGAAAACGCTCGGCTAGGCAATGCACGGCAAGGCAAGGAAAGGGTAACGCAAGGCAAGGCACGGTCAGGCGAGCCAAGGCTACGGCACGACAACGCAAGGCTAGGCAGTGCACGGCTAGGCAAGGAAAGAGTAACGGAAGGAAAGGAAGGGAAGGCAAAATAAGGCAAGGCAAGTGTAACGGAAGAAACGGCACAGCAAGGGGAAACAAGGCTAAGGCAAGACAACGCACGGCTAGGCAATGCACGGCAAGGGAAGGAAAGGGTAACGCAAGGCAAGGCACGGTTAGGCGAGGCAACGCTAATGCACGAAAAAGCACGGCTAGGCAATGCACGGCAAGGCAAGGAAAGGGTAACGCAAGGCAATGCACGGTCAGGCGAGCCAAGGCTAAGGCACGACAACGCAAGGCTAGGCAGTGCACGGCTAGGCAAGGAAAGAGTAACGGAAGGAAAGGAAGGCAAGGAAAAGTAAGGCAAGGCAAGTGTAACGGAACAAACGGCACAGCAAGGTGAAACAAGGCTAAGGCAAGACAACGCACGGCTAGGCAATGCACGGCAAGGGAAGGAAAGGGTAACGCAAGGCAAGGCACGGTCAGGCGAGGCAAGGCTAATGCACGACAACGCAAGGCTAGGCAATGCACGGCTAGGCAAGGAAAGAGTAACGGAAGGAAAGGAAGGCAAAGCAAAGCAAGGCAAGGCAAGTGTAACAAAAGGCACGGCACGGCAAGGGGAAACAAGGGTAAGGCACGACAACGCAAGGCTAGGCAGTGCACGGCAAGGCAAGGAAAGTGTAACGCAAGGCAAGGTACGGTGAGGCAAGGGAAGGCTAATGCACAACAACGCAAGGCTAGGCAGTGCACGGCTAGGCAAGGAAAGAGTAACGGAAGGAAAGGAAGGCAAGGCAAAGAAAGGCAAGGCAAGTGTAACGGAAGGAACGGCACAGCAAGGGGAAACAAGGCAAAGGCACGACAACGCACGGCTAGGCAGTGCACGGCTAGGCAAGGAAAGAGTAACGGAAGGAAAGAAAGGCAAGGGAAAGCAAGGGAAGGCAAGGCTAACGGAAGGAACGGCACGGTACGGGGAAACAAGGCTAAGGCACGACAACGCAGGACTAGGCAATGCACGGCAAGGCAAAGAAAGGGTAACGCAAGGCAAGGCACGGTCAGGCGACGCAAGGCTAAGGCACGACAACGCAAGGCTAGGCAATGCACGGAAGGTAAGTAAAGAGTAACGGAAGGCAAGGAAGGCAAGGGAAAGCAAGGGTAGGCAAGGGCAACGGACGGAGCGGCACGTTAAGGGGAAACAAGCCTAAGGCACGACAACGCAGGACTAGGCAATGCACGGCAAGGCAAGGAAAGGGTAACGCAAGGCAAGGCACGGTCAGGCGAGGCAACGCTAATGCACGAAAAAGCACGGCTAGGCAATGCACGGCAAGGCAAGGAAAGGGTAACGCAAGGCAAGGCACGGCAGGCGAGGCAAGGCTAATCACGACAACGCAAGGCTAGGCAATGCACGGCAAGGCAAGGAAAGGGTAACGCAAGGCAATGCACGGTCAGGCGAGGCAAGGCTAATGCACGACAACGCAAGGCTAGGCAGTGCACGGCTAGGCAAGGAAAGAGTAACGGAAGCAAAGGAAGGCAAGGCAAAGCAAGGCAAGGCAAGTGTAACAAAAGGCACGTCACGGCAAGGGGAAACAAGGCTAAGGCACGGCAACGCACTGCTAGGCAATGCACGGCAGCAAGGAAAGGGTAACGCAAGGCAAGGCACGGTGAGGCAAGGCAAGGCTAATGCACGACAATGCAGGGCTAGGCAATGCACGGCAAGGCAAGGAAAGGGTAACGCACGGCAAGGCACGGTCAGGCGAGGCAAGGCTAATGCACGACAACGCAAGGCTAGGCAGTGCACGGCAAGGCAAGGAAAGAGTAACGGAAGGAACGAAAGGCAAGGGAAAGCCAGGCAAGTCAAGTGTAGCAAAAGGCACGGCACGGCAAGGGGAAACAAGGCTAAGGCTAGACAACGCACGGCTAGGCAATGCACGGCAAGGCAAGGAAAGGGTAACGCAAGGCAAGGCACGGTCAGGCGAGGCAAGGCTAAGGCAGGACAACGCAAGGCTAGGCAATGCACGGAAGGCAAGCAAAGAGTAACGGAAGGCAAGGAAGGCAAGGGAAGGCAAAGGTAAAGGAAGGAACGGCACGGTAAGCGGAAACAAGGCTAAGGCACGAAAACTCAGGACTAGGCAATGCACGGCAAGGGAAGGAAAGGGTAACGCAAGGCAATGCACGGTCAGGCGAAGCAAGGCTAATGCACGACAACGGAAGGCTAGGCAGTGCTCGGCAAGGCAAGGAAAGAGTAACGGAAGGAAAGAAAGGCAAGGCAAAGCAAGGGAAGGCAAGGGTAACGGAAGGAACGGCACGGTAAGGGGAAACAAGGCTAAGGCACGACAACGCAGGACTAGGCAATGCACGGCAAGGCAAAGAAAGGGTAACGCGAGGCAAGGCACGGTCAGGCGAGGCAAGGCTAATGCACGACAACGCACGGCTAGGCAATGCACGGCAAGGCAAGGAAAGGGTAACGCAAGGCAAGGCACGGTCAGGCGAGGCAAGGCTAAGGCACGACAACGCAAGGCTAGGCAATGCACGGCTAGGCAAGGAAAGAGTAACGGAAGGAAAGGAAGGCAAGGCAAAGAAAGGCAAGGCAAGTGTAACGGAAGGAACGGCACAGCAAGGGGAAACAAGGCTAAGGCACGACAACGGACGGCTAGGCAGTGCACGGCTAGGCAAGGAAAGAGTAACGGAAGGAAAGAAAGGCAAGGGAAAGCAAGGGAAGGCAAGGCTAACGGAAGGAACGGCACGGTACGGGGAAACAAGGCTAAGGCACGACAACGCAGGACTAGGCAATGCACGGCAAGGCAAAGAAAGGGTAACGCAAGGCAAGGCACGGTCAGGCGACGCAAGGCTAAGGCACGACAACGCAAGGCTAGGCAATGCACGGCTAGGCAAGGAAAGAGTAACGGAAGGAAAGGAAGGCAAGGGAAAGCAAGGCAAGGCAAGTGTAACAAAAGGCTAGGCACGGCAAGGGGAAACAAGGGTAAGGCACGGCAACGCACGGCTAGGCAATGCACGGCCAAGCAAGGAAAGGGTAACGCAAGGCAAGGCACGGTGAGGAAAGGCAAGGCTAATGCACGACAATGCAGGGCTAGGCAATGCACGGCAAGGTAAGGAAAGCATAACGCAAGGCAAGGCACGGTCAGGCGAGGCAAGGCTAATGCACGACAACGCAAGGCTAGGCAGTGCTCGGCAAGGCAAGGAAAGAGTAACGGAAGGAAAGAAAGGCAAGGGAAAGCAAGGGAAGGCAAGTGTAACGGAAGGAACGGCACGGTAAGGCGAAACAAGGCTAAGGCACGACAACGCAGGATTAGGCAATGCACGGCAAGGCAAGGAAAGGGTAACGCAAGGCAAGGCACGGTCAGGCGAGGCAAGGCTAAGGCAGGACAACGCAAGGCTAGGCAATGCACGGAAGGCAAGCAAAGAGTAACGGAAGGCAAGGAAGGCAAGGGAAGGCAAAGGTAAAGGAAGGAACGGCACGGTAAGCGGAAACAAGGCTAAGGCACGACAACTCAGGACTAGGCAATGCAAGGCAAGGCAAGGAAAGGGTAACGCAAGGCAAGGCACGGTCAGGCGAGGCAAGGCTAATGCACGACAACGCAAGGCTAGGCAATGCACGGCTAGGCAAGGAAAGAGTAACGGAAGGAAAGGAAGGCAAGGCAAAGAAAGGCAAGGCAAGTGTAACGGAAGGAACGGCACAGCAAGGGGAAACAAGGCTAAGGCACGACAACGCACGGCTAGGCAGTACACGGCTAGGCAGGGAAAGAGTAACGGAAGGAAAGAAAGGCAAGGGAAAGCAAGGGAAGGCAAGGCTAACGGAAGGAACGGCACGGTACGGGGAAACAAGGCTAAGGCACGACAACGCAGGACTAGGCAATGCACGGCAAGGCAAAGAAAGGGTAACGCAAGGCAAGGCACGGTCAGGCGACGCAAGGCTAAGGCACGACAACGCAAGGCTAGGCAATGCACGGAAGGTAAGTTAAGAGTAACGGAAGGCAAGGAAGGCAAGGGAAAGCAAGGGTAGGCAAGGGCAACGGACGGAACGGCACGTTAAGGGGAAACAAGCCTAAGGCACGACAACGCAGGACTAGGCAATGCCCGGCAAGGCAAGGAAAGGGTGACGCAAGGCAAGGCACGGTCAGGCGAGGCAAGGCTAATGCACGACAACGCAAGGCTAGGCAATGCACGGCAAGGCAAGGAAAGGGTAACGCAAGGCAATGCACGGTCAGGCGAGGCAAGGCTAATGCACGACAACGCAAGGCTAGGCAGTGCTCGGCAAGGCAAGAAAAGAGTAACGGAAGGAAAGAAAGGCAAGGGAAAGCAAGGGAAGGCAAGGGTAACGGAAGGAACGGCACGGTAAGGGGAAACAAGGCTAAGGCACGACAACGCAGGACTAGGCAATGCACGGCAAGGCAAAGAAAGGGTAACGGAAGGAGAGGAAGGCAAGGCAAAGCAAGCCAAGGCAAATGCAACAAAAGGCAAGGCACGGCAAGGGGAAACAAGGGTAAGGCACGGCAACGCACGGCTAGGCAATGCACGGCCAAGCAAGGAAAGGGTAACGCAAGGCAAGGCACGGTGAGGAAAGGCAAGGCTAATGCACGACAATGCAGGGCTAGGCAATGCACGGCAAGGCAAGGAAAGGGTAACGCAAGGCAATGCACGGTCAGGCGAGGCAAGGCTAATGCACGACAACGCAAGGCTAGGCAGTGCTCGGCAAGGCAAGGAAAGAGTAACGGAAGGAAAGAAAGGCAAGGGAAAGCAAGGGAAGGCAAGTGTAACGGAAGGCAAGGCACGGTAAGGGGAAACAAGGCTAAGGCACGACAACGCAGGACTAGGCAATGCACGGCAAGGCAAAGAAAGGGTAACGCAAGGCAAGGCACGGTCAGGCGAGGCAAGGCTAATGCACGACAACGCAAGGCTAGGCAATGCACGGCTAGGCAAGGAAAGAGTAACGGAAGGAGAGGAAGGCAAGGCAAAGCAAGGCAAGGCAAGTGTAACAAAAGGCAAGGCACGGCAAGGGGAAACAAGGGTAAGGCACGGCAACGCACGGCTAGGCAATGCACGGCCAAGCAAGGAAAGGGTAACGCAAGGCAAGGCACGGTCAGGCGAGCCAAGGCTAAGGCACGACAACGCAAGGCTAGGCAGTGCACGGCTAGGCAAGGAAAGAGTAACGGAAGGAAAGGAAGGCAAGGCAAAGTAAGGCAAGGCAAGTGTAACGGAAGAAACGGCACAGAAAGGGGAAACAAGGCTAAGGCAAGACAACGCACGGCTAGGCAATGCACGGCAAGGGAAGGAAAGGGTAACGCAAGGCAAGGCACGGTCAGGCGAGGCAAGGCTAATGCACGACAACGCAAGGCTAGGCAATGCACCTCTAGGCAAGGAAAGAGTAACGGAAGGAAAGGAAGGCAAAGCAAAGCAAGGCAAGGCAAGTGTAACAAAAGGCACGGCACGGCAAGGGGAAACAAGGGTAAGGCACGACAACGCAAGGCTAGGCAGTGTACGGCAAGGCAAGGAAAGGGTAACGCAAGGCAAGGTACGGTGAGGCAAGGGAAGGCTAATGCACGACAACGCAAGGCTAGGCAGTGCACGGCTAGGCAAGGAAAGAGTAACGGAAGGAAAGGAAGGCAAAGCAAAGAAAGGCAAGGCAAGTGTAACGGAAGGAACGGCACAGCAAGGGGAAACAAGGCTAAGGCACGACAACGCACGGCTAGGCAGTGCACGGCTAGGCAAGGAAAGAGTAACGGAAGGAAAGAAAGGCAAGGGAAAGCAAGGGAAGGCAAGGCTAACGGAAGGAACGGCACGGTACGGGGAAACAAGGCTAAGGCACGACAACGCAGGACTAGGCAATGCACGGCAAGGCAAAGAAAGGGTAACGCAAGGCAAGGCACGGTCAGGCGACGCAAGGCTAAGGCACGACAACGCAAGGCTAGGCAATGCACGGAAGGTAAGTAAAGAGTAACGGAAGGCAAGGAAGGCAAGGGAAAGCAAGGGTAGGCAAGGGCAACGGACGGAACGGCACGTTAAGGGGAAACAAGCCTAAGGCACGACAACGCAGGACTAGGCAATGCACGGCAAGGCAAGGAAAGGGTAACGCAAGGCAAGGCACGGTCAGGCGAGGCAACGCTAATGCACGAAAAAGCACGGCTAGGCAATGCACGGCAAGGCAAGGAAAGGGTAACGCAAGGCAAGGCACGGTCAGGCGAGGCAAGGCTAATGCACGACAACGCAAGGCTAGGCAATGCACGGCAAGGCAAGGAAAGAGTAACGCAAGGCAATGCACGGTCAGGCGAGGCAAGTCTAAGGCACGACAACGCAAGGCTAGGCAATGCACGGCTAGGCAAGGAAAGAGTAACGGAAGGAGAGGAAGGCAAGGCAAAGCAAGGCAAGGCAAGTGTAACAAAAGGCAAGGCACGGCAAGGGGAAACAAGGGTAAGGCACGGCAACGCACGGCTAGGCAATGCACGGCCAAGCAAGGAAAGGGTAACGCAAGGCAAGGCACGGTGAGGAAAGGCAAGGCTAATGCACGACAATGCAGGGCTAGGCAATGCACGGCAAGGCAAGGAAAGCATAACGCAAGGCAAGGCACGGTCAGGCGAGGCAAGGCTAATGCACGACAACGCAAGGCTAGGCAGTGCTCGGCAAGGCAAGGAAAGAGTAACGGAAGGAAAGAAAGGCAAGGGAAAGCAAGGGAAGGCAAGGGTAACGGAAGGAACGGCACGGTAAGGGGAAACAAGGCTAAGGCACGACAACGCAGGACTAGGCAATGCACGGCAAGGCAAAGAAAGGGTAACGCAAGGCAAGGCACGGTCAGTCGAGGCAAGGCTAATGCACGACAACGCAAGGCTAGGCAATGCACGGCTAGGCAAGGAAAGAGTAACGGAAGGAGAGGAAGGCAAGGCAAAGCAAGGCAAGGCAAGTGTAACAAAAGGCAAGGCACGGCAAGGGGAAACAAGGGTAAGGCACGGCAACGCACGGCTAGGCAATGCACGGCCAAGCAAGGAAAGGGTAACGCAAGGCAAGGCACGGTCAGGCGAGCCAAGGCTAAGGCACGACAACGCAAGGCTAGGCAGTGCACGGCTAGGCAAGGAAAGAGTAACGAAAGGAAAGGAATGCAAGGCAAAGTAAGGCAAGGCAAGTGTAACGGAAGAAACGGCACAGCAAAGGGAAACAAGGCTAAGGAAAGACAACGCACGGCTAGGCAATGCACGGCAAGGGAAGGAAAGGGTAACGCAAGGCAAGGCACGGTCAGGCGAGGCAAGGCTAATGCACGACAACGCAAGGCTAGGCAATGCACGGCTAGGCAAGGAAAGAGTAACGGAAGGAAAGGAAGGCAAAGCAAAGCAAGGCAAGGCAAGTGTAACAAAAGGCACGGCACGGCAAGGGGAAACAAGGGTAAGGCACGACAACGCAAGGCTAGGCAGTGACGGCAAGGCAGGCGGGGAAACAAGGTAAGGCACGACAACGCAGGCTAGGCATGACGGCAAGCAAGGAAATGGTAACGCAAGGCAAGGTACGGTGAGGCAAGGGAAGGCTAATGCACGACAACGCAAGGCTAGGCAGTGCACGGCTAGGCAAGTAAAGAGTAACGGAAGGAAAGGAAGGCAAGGCAAAGAAAGGCAAGGCAAATGTAACGGAAGGAACGGCACAGCAAGGGGAAACAAGGCTAAGGCACGACAACGCACGGCTAGGCAGTGCACGGCTAGGCAAGGAAAGAGTAACGGAAGGAAAGAAAGGCAAGGGAAAGTAAGGGAAGGCAAGGCTAACGGAAGGAACGGCACGGTACGGGGAAACAAGGCTAAGGCACGACAACGCAGGACTAGGCAATGCACGGCAAACCAAAGAAAGGGTAACGCAAGGAAAGGCACGGTCAGGCGACGCAAGGCTAAGGCACGACAACGCAAGGCTAGGCAATGCACGGAAGGTAAGTAAAGAGTAACGGAAGGCAAGGAAGGCAAGGGAAAGCAAGGGTAGGCAAGGGCAACGGACGGAACGGCACGTTAAGGGGAAACAAGCCTAAGGCACGACAACGCAGGACTAGGCAATGCACGGCAAGGCAAGGAAAGGGTAACGCAAGGCAAGGGACGGTCAGGCGAGGCAACGCTAATGCACGAAAAAGCACGGCTAGGCAATGCACGGCAAGGCAAAGAAAGGGTAACGCAAGGCAAGGCACGGTCAGGCGAGGCAAGGCTAATGCACGACAACGCAAGGCTAGGCAATGCACGGCAAGGCAAGGAAAGAGTAACGCAAGGCAATGCACGGTCAGGCGAGGCAAAGCTAAGGCACGACAACGCAAGGCTAGGCAATGCACGGCTAGGCAAGGAAAGAGTAACGGAAGGAGAGGAAGGCAAGGCAAAGCAAGGCAAGGCAAGTGTAACAAAAGGCAAGGCACGGCAAGGGGAAACAAGGGTAAGGCACGGCAACGCACGGCTAGGCAATGCACGGCCAAGCAAGGAAAGGGTAACGCAAGGCAAGGCACGGTGAGGAAAGGCAAGGCTAATGCACGACAATGCAGGGCTAGGCAATGCACGGCAAGGCAAGGAAAGCATAACGCAAGGCAAGGCACGGTCAGGCGAGGCAAGGCTAATGCACGACAACGCAAGGCTAGGCAGTGATCGGCAAGGCAAGGAAAGAGTAACGGAAGGAAAGAAAGGCAAGGGAAAGCAAGGGAAGGCAAGGGTAACGGAAGGAACGGCACGGTAAGGGAAAACAAGGCTAAGGCACGACAACGCAGGACTAGGCAATGCACGGCAAGGCAAGGAAAGGGTAACGCAAGGCAAGGCACGGTCAGGCGAGGCAAGGCTAAGGCAGGACAACGCAAGGCTAGGCAATGCCCGCAAGGCAAGCAAAGAGTAACGGAAGGCAAGGAAGGCAAGGGAAGGCAAAGGTAAAGGAAGGAACGGCACGGTAAGCGGAAACAAGGCTAAGGCACGACAACGCACGGCTAGGCAGTGCACGGCTAGGCAAGGAAAGGGAAGGAAAGGAAGGCAAGGCAAAGTAAGGCAAGGCACGTGTAACGGAAGAAACGGCACAGCAAGGGGAAACAAGGCTAAGGCAAGACAACGCACGGCTAGGCAATGCACGGCAAGGGAAGGAAAGGGTAACGCAAGGCAAGGCACGGTCAGGCGAGGCAAGGCTAATGCACGACAACGCAAGGCTAGGCAATGCACGGCTAGGCAAGGAAAGAGTAACGGAAGGAAAGGAAGGCAAAGCAATGCAAGGCAAGGCAAGTGTAACAAAAGGCACGGCACGGCAAGGGGAAACAAGGGGAAGGCACGACAACGCAAGGCTAGGCAGTGCACGGCAAGGCAAGGAAAGGGTAACGCAAGGCAAGGTACGGTTAGGCAAGGGAAGGCTAATGCACGACAACGCAAGGCTAGGCAGTGCACAGCTAGGCAAGGAAAGAGTAACGGAAGGAAAGGAAAGCAAGGCAAAGAAAGGCAAGGCAAGTGTAACGGACGGAACGGCACAGCAAGGGGAAACAAGGCTAAGGCACGACAACGCACGGCTAGGCAGTGCACGGCTAGGCAAGGAAAGAGTAACGGAAGGAAAGAAAGGCAAGGGAAAGCAAGGGAAGGCAAGGCTAACGGAAGGAACGGCACGGTACGGGGAAACAAGGCTAAGGCACGACAACGCAGGACTAGGCAATGCACGGCAAGGCAAGGAAAGGGTAACGCAAGGCAAGGCACGGTCAGGCGAGGCAACGCTAATGCACGAAAAAGCACGGCTAGGCAATGCACGGCAAGGCAAGGAAAGGGTAACGCAAGGCAAGGCACGGTCAGGTGAGGCAAGGCTAATGCACGACAACGCAAGGCTAGGCAATGCACGGCAAGGCAAGGAAAGGGTAACGCAAGGCAATGCACGGTCAGGCGAGGCAAGGCTAATGCACGACAACGCAAGGCTAGACAGTGCTCTGCAAGGCAAGGAAAGAGTAACGGAAGTAGAGGAAGGCAAGGCAAAGCAAGGCAAGGCAAGTGTAACGGAAGGAACGGCACGGTAAGGGGAAACAAGGCTAAGGCACGACAACGCAGGACTAGGCAATGCACGGCAAGGCAAAGAAAGCGTAACGCAAGGCAAGGCACGGTCAGGCGAGGCAAGGCTAATGCACGACAACGCAAGGCTAGGCAATGCACGGCTAGGCAAGGAAAGAGTAACGGAAGGAGAGGAAGGCAAGGCAAAGCAAGGCAAGGCAAGTGTAACAAAAGGCAAGGCACGGCAAGGGGAAACAAGGGTAAGGCACGGCAACGCACGGCTAGGCAATGCACGGCCAAGCAAGGAAAGGGTAACGCAAGGCAAGGCACGGTGAGGAAAGGCAAGGCTAATGCAAGACAATGCAGGGCTAGGCAATGCACGGCAAGGTAAGGAAAGCATAACGCAAGGCAAGGCACGGTCAGTCGAGGCAAGGCTAATGCACGACAACGCAAGGCTAGGCAGTGCTCGGCAAGGCAAGGAAAGAGTAACGGAAGGAAAGAAAGGCAAGGGAAAGCAAGGGAAGGCAAGGGTAACGGAAGGAACGGCACGGTAAGGGGAAACAAGGCTAAGGCACGACAACGCAGGATTAGGCTATGCACGGCAAGGGAAGGAAAGGGTAACGCAAGGCAAGGCACGGTCAGGCGAGGCAAGGCTAAGGCAGGACAACGCAAGGCTAGGCAATGCACGGAAGGCAAGCAAAGAGTAACGGAAGGCAAGGAAGGCAAGGGAAGGCAAAGGTAAAGGAAGGAACGGCACGGTAAGCGGAAACAAGGCTAAGGCACGACAACTCAGGACTAGGCAATGCAAGGCAAGGCAAGGAAAGGGTAACGCAAGGCAAGGCACGGTCAGGCGAGGCAAGGCTAATGCACGACAACGCAAGGCTAGGCAATGCACGGCTAGGCAAGGAAAGAGTAACGGAAGGAAAGAAAGGCAAGGGAAAGCAAGGGAAGGCAAGGCTAACGGAAGGAACGGCACGGTACGGGGAAACAAGGCTAAGGCACGACAACGCAGGACTAGGCAATGCACGGCAAGGCAAAGAAAGGGTAACGCAAGGCAAGGCACGGTCAGGCGAGGCAAGGCTAAGGCAGGACAACGCAAGTCTAGGCAATGCACGGAAGGCAAGCAAAGAGTAACGGAAGGCAAGGAAGGCAAGGGAAGGCAAAGGTAAAGGAAGGAACGGCACGGCAAGCGGAAACAAGGCTAAGGCACGACAACGCACGGCTAGGCAGTGCACGGCTAGGCAAGGAAAGGGAAGGAAAGGAAGGCAAGGCAAAGTAAGGCAAGGCAAGTGTAACGGAAGAAACGGCACAGCAAGGGGAAACAAGGCTAAGGCAAGACAACGCACGGCTAGGCAATGCACGGCAAGGGAAGGAAAGGGTAACGCAAGGCAAGGCACGGTCAGGCGAGGCAAGGCTAATGCACGACAACGCAAGGCTAGGCAATGCACGGCTAGGCAAGGAAAGAGTAACGGAAGGAAAGGAAGGCAAAGCAATGCAAGGCAAGGCAAGTGTAACAAAAGGCACGGCACGGCAAGGGGAAACAAGGGTAAGGCACGACAACGCAAGGCTAGGCAGTGCACGGCAAGGCAAGGAAAGGGTAACGCAAGGCAAGGTACGGTGAGGCAAGGGAAGGCTAATGCACGACAACGCAAGGCTAGGCAGTGCACAGCTAGGCAAGGAAAGAGTAACGGAAGGAAAGGAAGGCAAGGCAAAGAAAGGCAAGGCAAGTGTAACGGAAGGAACGGCACAGCAAGGGGAAACAAGGCTAAGGCACGACAACGCACGGCTAGGCAGTGCACGGCTAGGCAAGGAAAGAGTAACGGAAGGAAAGAAAGGCAAGGGAAAGCAAGGGAAGGCAAGGCTAACGGAAGGAACGGCACGGTACGGGGAAACAAGGCTAAGGCACGACAACGCAGGACTAGGCAATGCACGGCAAGGCAAAGAAAGGGTAACGCAAGGCAAGGCACGGTCAGGCGACGCAAGGCTAAGGCACGACAACGCAAGGCTAGGCAATGCACGGAAGGTAAGTAAAGAGTAACGGAAGGCAAGGAAGGCAAGGGAAAGCAAGGGTAGGCAAGGGCAACGGACGGAACGGCACGTTAAGGGGAAACAAGCCTAAGGCACGACAACGCAGGACTAGGCAATGCACGGCAAGGCAAGGAAAGGGTAACGCAAGGCAAGGCACGGTCAGGCGAGGCAACGCTAATGCACGAAAAAGCACGGCTAGGCAATGCACGGCAAGGCAAGGAAAGGGTAACGCAAGGCAAGGCACGGTCAGGCGAGGCAAGGCTAATGCACGACAACGCAAGGCTAGGCAATGCACGGCAAGGCAAGGAAAGAGTAACGCAAGGCAATGCACGGTCAGGCGAGGCAAGGCTAAGGCACGACAACGCAAGGCTAGGCAGTGCTCGGCAAGGCAAGGAAAGAGTAACGGAAGGAAAGAAAGGCAAGGGAAAGCAAGGGAAGGCAAGGGTAACGGAAGGAACGGCACGGTAAGGGGAAACAAGGCTAAGGCACGACAACGCAGGACTAGGCAATGCACGGCAAGGCAAAGAAAGCGTAACGCAAGGCAAGGCACGGTCAGGCGAGGCAAGGCTAATGCACGACAACGCAAGGCTAGGCAATGCACGGCTAGGCAAGGAAAGAGTAACGGAAGGAGAGGAAGGCAAGGCAAAGCAAGGCAAGGCAAGTGTAACAAAAGGCAAGGCACGGCAAGGGGAAACAAGGGTAAGGCACGGCAACGCACGGCTAGGCAATGCACGGCCAAGCAAGGAAAGGGTAACGCAAGGCAAGGCACGGTGAGGAAAGGCAAGGCTAATGCACGACAATGCAGGGCTAGGCAATGCACGGCAAGGGAAGGAAAGCATAACGCAAGGCAAGGCACGGTCAGGCGAGGCAAGGCTAATGCACGACAACGCAAGGCTAGGCAGTGCTCGGCAAGGCAAGGAAAGAGTAACGGAAGGAACGAAAGGCAAGGGAAAGCAAGGGAAGGCAAGGGTAACGGAAGGAACGGCACGGTAAGGGGAAACAAGGCTAAGGCACGACAACGCAGGATTAGGCAATGCACGGCAAGGCAAGGAAAGGGTAACGCAAGGCAAGGCACGGTCAGGCGAGGCAAGGCTAAGGCAGGACAACGCAAGGCTTGGCAATGCACGGAAGGCAAGCAAAGAGTAACGGAAGGCAAGGAAGGCAAGGGAAGGCAAAGGTAAAGGAAGGAACGGCACGGTAAGCGGAAACAAGGCTAAGGCACGACAACGCACGGCTAGGCAGTGCACGGCTAGGCAAGGAAAGGGAAGGAAAGGAAGGCAAGGCAAAGTAAGGCAAGGCACGTGTAACGGAAGAAACGGCACAGCAAGGGGAAACAAGGCTAAGGCAAGACAACGCACGGCTAGGCAATGCACGGCAAGGGAACGAAAGGGTAACGCAAGGCAAGGCACGGTCAGGCGAGGCAAGGCTAATGCACGACAACGCAAGGCTAGGCAATGCACGGCTAGGCAAGGAAAGAGTAACGGAAGGAAAGGAAGGCAAGGCAAAGAAAGGCAAGGCAAGTGTAACGGAAGGAACGGCACAGCAAGGGGAAACAAGGCTAAGGCACGACAACGCACGGCTAGGCAGTACACGGCTAGGCAGGGAAAGAGTAACGGAAGGAAAGAAAGGCAAGGGAAAGCAAGGGAAGGCAAGGCTAACGGAAGGAACGGCACGGTACGGGGAAACAAGGCTAAGGCACGACAACGCAGGACTAGGCAATGCACGGCAAGGCAAAGAAAGGGTAACGCAAGGCAAGGCACGGTCAGGCGACGCAAGGCTAAGGCACGACAACGCAAGGCTAGGCAATGCACGGAAGGTAAGTTAAGAGTAACGGAAGGCAAGGAAGGCAAGGGAAAGCAAGGGTAGGCAAGGGCAACGGACGGAACGGCACGTTAAGGGGAAACAAGCCTAAGGCACGACAACGCAGGACTAGGCAATGCCCGGCAAGGCAAGGAAAGGGTAACGCAAGGCAAGGCACGGTCAGGCGAGGCAAGGCTAATGCACGACAACGCAAGGCTAGGCAATGCACGGCAAGGCAAGGAAAGGGTAACGCAAGGCAATGCACGGTCAGGCGAGGCAAGGCTAATGCACGACAACGCAAGGCTAGGCAGTGCTCGGCAAGGCAAGAAAAGAGTAACGGAAGGAAAGAAAGGCAAGGGAAAGCAAGGGAAGGCAAGGGTAACGGAAGGAACGGCACGGTAAGGGGAAACAAGGCTAAGGCACGACAACGCAGGACTAGGCAATGCACGGCAAGGCAAAGAAAGGGTAACGGAAGGAGAGGAAGGCAAGGCAAAGCAAGCCAAGGCAAATGCAACAAAAGGCAAGGCACGGCAAGGGGAAACAAGGGTAAGGCACGGCAACGCACGGCTAGGCAATGCACGGCCAAGCAAGGAAAGGGTAACGCAAGGCAAGGCACGGTGAGGAAAGGCAAGGCTAATGCACGACAATGCAGGGCTAGGCAATGCACGGCAAGGCAAGGAAAGGGTAACGCAAGGCAATGCACGGTCAGGCGAGGCAAGGCTAATGCACGACAACGCAAGGCTAAGCAGTGCTCGGCAAGGCAAGGAAAGAGTAACGGAAGGAAAGAAAGGCAAGGGAAAGCAAGGGAAGGCAAGTGTAACGGAAGGCAAGGCACGGTAAGGGGAAACAAGGCTAAGGCACGACAACGCAGGACTAGGCAATGCACGGCAAGGCAAAGAAAGGGTAACGCAAGGCAAGGCACGGTCAGGCGAGGCAAGGCTAATGCACGACAACGCAAGGCTAGGCAATGCACGGCTAGGCAAGGAAAGAGTAACGGAAGGAGAGGAAGGCAAGGCAAAGCAAGGCAAGGCAAGTGTAACAAAAGGCAAGGCACGGCAAGGGGAAACAAGGGTAAGGCACGGCAACGCACGGCTAGGCAATGCACGGCCAAGCAAGGAAAGGGTAACGCAAGGCAAGGCACGGTCAGGCGAGCCAAGGCTAAGGCACGACAACGCAAGGCTAGGCAGTGCACGGCTAGGCAAGGAAAGAGTAACGGAAGGAAAGGAAGGCAAGGCAAAGTAAGGCAAGGCAAGTGTAACGGAAGAAACGGCACAGAAAGGGGAAACAAGGCTAAGGCAAGAAAACGCACGGCTAGGCAATGCACGGCAAGGGAAGGAAAGGGTAACGCAAGGCAAGGCACGGTCAGGCGAGGCAAGGCTAATGCACGACAACGCAAGGCTAGGCAATGCACCTCTAGGCAAGGAAAGAGTAACGGAAGGAAAGGAAGGCAAAGCAAAGCAAGGCAAGGCAAGTGTAACAAAAGGCACGGCACGGCAAGGGGAAACAAGGGTAAGGCACGACAACGCAAGGCTAGGCAGTGTACGGCAAGGCAAGGAAAGGGTAACGCAAGGCAAGGTACGGTGAGGCAAGGGAAGGCTAATGCACGACAACGCAAGGCTAGGCAGTGCACGGCTAGGCAAGGAAAGAGTAACGGAAGGAAAGGAAGGCAAAGCAAAGAAAGGCAAGGCAAGTGTAACGGAAGGAACGGCACAGCAAGGGGAAACAAGGCTAAGGCACGACAACGCACGGCTAGGCAGTGCACGGCTAGGCAAGGAAAGAGTAACGGAAGGAAAGAAAGGCAAGGGAAAGCAAGGGAAGGCAAGGCTAACGGAAGGAACGGCACGGTACGGGGAAACAAGGCTGAGGCACGACAACGCAGGACTAGGCAATGCACGGCAAGGCAAAGAAAGGGTAACGCAAGGCAAGGCACGGTCAGGCGACGCAAGGCTAAGGCACGACAACGCAAGGCTAGGCAATGCACGGAAGGTAAGTAAAGAGTAACGGAAGGCAAGGAAGGCAAGGGAAAGCAAGGGTAGGCAAGGGCAACGGACGGAACGGCACGTTAAGGGGAAACAAGCCTAAGGCACGACAACGCAGGACTAGGCAATGCACGGCAAGGCAAGGAAAGGGTAACGCAAGGCAAGGCACGGTCAGGCGAGGCAACGCTAATGCACGAAAAAGCACGGCTAGGCAATGCACGGCAAGGCAAGGAAAGGGTAACGCAAGGCAAGGCACGGTCAGGCGAGGCAAGGCTAATGCACGACAACGCAAGGCTAGGCAATGCACGGCAAGGCAAGGAAAGAGTAACGCAAGGCAATGCACGGTCAGGCGAGGCAAGTCTAAGGCACGACAACGCAAGGCTAGGCAATGCACGGCTAGGCAAGGAAAGAGTAACGGAAGGAAAGGAAGGCAAGGCAAAGAAAGGCAAGGCAAATGTAACGGAAGGAACGGCACAGCAAGGGGAAACAAGGCTAAGGCACGACAACGCACGGCTAGGCAGTGCACGGCTAGGCAAGGAAAGAGTAACGGAAGGAAAGAAAGGCAAGGGAAAGCAAGGGAAGGCAAGGCTAACGGAAGGAACGGCACGGTACGGGGAAACAAGGCTAAGGCACGACAACGCAGGACTAGGCAATGCACGGCAAGGCAAAGAAAGGGTAACGCAAGGAAAGGCACGGTCAGGCGACGCAAGGCTAAGGCACGACAACGCAAGGCTAGGCAATGCACGGAAGGTAAGTAAAGAGTAACGGAAGGCAAGGAAGGCAAGGGAAAGCAAGGGTAGGCAAGGGCAACGGACGGAACGGCACGTTAAGGGGAAACAAGCCTAAGGCACGACAACGCAGGACTAGGCAATGCACGGCAAGGCAAGGAAAGGGTAACGCAAGGCAAGGGACGGTCAGGCGAGGCAACGCTAATGCACGAAAAAGCACGGCTAGGCAATGCACGGCAAGGCAAGGAAAGGGTAACGCAAGGCAAGGCACGGTCAGGCGAGGCAAGGCTAATGCACGACAACGCAAGGCTAGGCAATGCACGGCAAGGCAAGGAAAGAGTAACGCAAGGCAATGCACGGTCAGGCGAGGCAAAGCTAAGGCACGACAACGCAAGGCTAGGCAATGCACGGCTAGGCAAGGAAAGAGTAACGGAAGGAGAGGAAGGCAAGGCAAAGCAAGGCAAGGCAAGTGTAACAAAAGGCAAGGCACGGCAAGGGGAAACAAGGGTAAGGCACGGCAACGCACGGCTAGGCAATGCACGGCCAAGCAAGGAAAGGGTAACGCAAGGCAAGGCACGGTGCAAGCAGAAGGAAAGGCAAGGCTAATGCACGACAATGCAGGGCTAGGCAATGCACGGCAAGGCAAGGAAAGCATAACGCAAGGCAAGGCACGGTCAGGCGAGGCAAGGCTAATGCACGACAACGCAAGGCTAGGCAGTGATCGGCAAGGCAAGGAAAGAGTAACGGAAGGAAAGAAAGGCAAGGGAAAGCAAGGGAAGGCAAGGGTAACGGAAGGAACGGCACGGTAAGGGAAAACAAGGCTAAGGCACGACAACGCAGGACTAGGCAATGCACGGCAAGGCAAGGAAAGGGTAACGCAAGGCAAGGCACGGTCAGGCGAGGCAAGGCTAAGGCAGGACAACGCAAGGCTAGGCAATGCCCGGAAGGCAAGCAAAGAGTAACGGAAGGCAAGGAAGGCAAGGGAAGGCAAAGGTAAAGGAAGGAACGGCACGGTAAGCGGAAACAAGGCTAAGGCACGACAACTCAGGACTAGGCAATTCACGGCAAGGGAAGGAAAGGGTAACGCAAGGCAATGCACGGTCAGGCGAGGCAAGGCTAATGCACGACAACGCAAGGCTAGGCAATGCACGGCAAGGCAAGGAAAGAGTAACGCAAGGCAATGCACGGTCAGGCGAGGCAAGGCTAAGGCACGACAACGCAAGGCTAGGCAGTGCTCGGCAAGGCAAGGAAAGAGTAACGGAAGGAAAGAAAGGCAAGGGAAAGCAAGGGAAGGCAAGGGTAACGGAAGGAACGGCACGGTAAGGGGAAACAAGGCTAAGGCACGACAACGCAGGACTAGGCAATGCACGGCAAGGCAAAGAAAGCGTAACGCAAGGCAAGGCACGGTCAGGCGAGGCAAGGCTAATGCACGACAACGCAAGGCTAGGCAATGCACGGCTAGGCAAGGAAAGAGTAACGGAAGGAGAAGAAGGCAAGGCAAAGCAAGGCAAGGCAAGTGTAACAAAAGGCAAGGCACGGCAAGGGGAAACAAGGGTAAGGCACGGCAACGCACGGCTAGGCAATGCACGGCCAAGCAAGGAAAGGGTAACGCAAGGCAAGGCACGGTGAGGAAAGGCAAGGCTAATGCACGACAATGCAGGGCTAGGCAATGCACGGCAAGGTAAGGAAAGCATAACGCAAGGCAAGGCACGGTCAGGCGAGGCAAGGCTAATGCACGACAACGCAAGGCTAGGCAGTGCTCGGCAAGGCAAGGAAAGAGTAACGGAAGGAACGAAAGGCAAGGGAAAGCAAGGGAAGGCAAGGGTAACGGAAGGAACGGCACGGTAAGGGGAAACAAGGCTAAGGCACGACAACGCAGGATTAGGCAATGCACGGCAAGGCAAGGAAAGGGTAACGCAAGGCAAGGCACGGTCAGGCGAGGCAAGGCTAAGGCAGGACAACGCAAGGCTTGGCAATGCACGGAAGGCAAGCAAAGAGTAACGGAAGGCAAGGAAGGCAAGGGAAGGCAAAGGTAAAGAAGGAACGGCACGGTAAGCGGAAACAAGGCTAAGGCACGACAACGCACGGCTAGGCAGTGCACGGCTAGGCAAGGAAAGGGAAGGAAAGGAAGGCAAGGCAAAGTAAGGCAAGGCACGTGTAACGGAAGAAACGGCACAGCAAGGGGAAACAAGGCTAAGGCAAGACAACGCACGGCTAGGCAATGCACGGCAAGGGAAGGAAAGGGTAACGCAAGGCAAGGCACGGTCAGGCGAGGCAAGGCTAATGCACGACAACGCAAGGCTAGGCAATGCACGGCTAGGCAAGGAAAGAGTAACGGAAGGAAAGGAAGGCAAAGCAATGCAAGGCAAGGCAAGTGTAACAAAAGGCACGGCACGGCAAGGGGAAACAAGGGTAAGGCACGACAACGCAAGGCTAGGCAGTGCACGGCAAGGCAAGGAACGAGTAACGGAAGGAAAGAAAGGCAAGGGAAAGCAAGGGAAGGCAAGGCTAACGGAAGGAACGGCACGGTACGGGGAAACAAGGCTAAGGCACGACAACGCAGGACTAGGCAATGCACGGCAAGGCAAAGAAAGGGTAAAGCAAGGCAAGGCACGGTCAGGCGACGCAAGGCTAAGGCACGACAACGCAAGGCTAGGCAATGCACGGAAGGTAAGTAAAGAGTAACGGAAGGAAAGGAAGGCAAGGCAAAGAAAGGCAAGGCAAGTGTAACGGAAGGAACGGCACAGCAAGGGGAAACAAGGCAAAGGCACGACAACGCACGGCTAGGCAGTGCACGGCTAGGCAAGGAAAGAGTAACGGAAGGAAAGAAAGGCAAGGGAAAGCAAGGGAAGGCAAGGCTAACGGAAGGAACGGCACGGTACGGGGAAACAAGGCTAAGGCACGACAACGCAGGACTAGGCAATGCACGGCAAGGCAAGGAAAGGGTAACGCAAGGCAAGGCACGGTCAGGCGAGGCAACGCTAATGCACGAAAAAGCACGGCTAGGCAATGCACGGCAAGGCAAGGAAAGGGTAACGCAAGGCAAGGCACGGTCAGGCGAGGCAAGGCTAATGCACGACAACGCAAGGCTAGGCAATGCACGGCAAGGCAAGGAAAGGGTAACGCAAGGCAATGCACGGTCAGGCGAGGCAAGGCTAATGCACGACAACGCAAGGCTAGGCAGTGCTCGGCAAGGCAAGGAAAGAGTAACGGAAGGAAAGAAAGGCAAGGGAAAGCAAGGGAAGGCAAGGGTAACGGAAGGAACGGCACGGTAAGGGGAAACAAGGCTAAGGCACGACAACGCAGGACTAGGCAATGCACGGCAAGGCAAAGAAAGGGTAACGGAAGGAGAGGAAGGCAAGGCAAAGCAAGCCAAGGCAAGTGTAACAAAAGGCAAGGCACGGCAAGGGGAAACAAAGGTAAGGCACGGCAACGCACGGCTAGGCAATGCACGGCCAAGCAAGGAAAGGGTAACGCAAGGCAAGGCACGGTGAGGAAAGGCAAGGCTAATGCACGACAATGCAGGGCTAGGCAATGCACGGCAAGGGAAGGAAAGCAAAACGCAAGGCAAGGCACGGTCAGGCGAGGCAAGGCTAATGCACGACAACGCAAGGCTAGGCAGTGCTCGGCAAGGCAAGGAAAGAGTAACGGAAGGAAAGAAAGGCAAAGGAAAGCAAGGGAAGGCAAGGGTAACGGAAGGAACGGCACGGTAAGGGGAAACAAGGCTAAGGCACGACAACGCAGGACTAGGCAATGCACGGCAAGGCAAGGAAAGGGTAACGCAAGGCAAGGCACGGTCAGGCGAGGCAAGGCTAAGGCAGGACAACGCAAGTCTAGGCAATGCACGGAAGGCAAGCAAAGAGTAACGGAAGGCAAGGAAGGCAAGGGAAGGCAAAGGTAAAGGAAGGAACGGCACGGTAAGCGGAAACAAGGCTAAGGCACGACAACGCACGGCTAGGCAGTGCACGGCTAGGCAAGGAAAGGGAAGGAAAGGAAGGCAAGGCAAAGTAAGGCAAGGCACGTGTAACGGAAGAAACGACACAGCAAGGGGAAACAAGGCTAAGGCAAGACAACGCACGGCTAGGCAATGCACGGCAAGGGAACGAAAGGGTAACGCAAGGCAAGGCACGGTCAGGCGAGGCAAGGCTAATGCACGACAACGCAAGGCTAGGCAATGCACGGCTAGGCAAGGAAAGAGTAACGGATGGAAAGGAAGGCAAAGCAATGCAAGGCAAGGCAAGTGTAACAAAAGGCACGGCACGGCAAGGGGAAACAAGGGTAAGGCACGACAACGCAAGGCTAGGCAGTGCACGGCAAGGCAAGGAAAGGGTAACGCAAGGCAAGGTACGGTGAGGCAAGGGAAGGCTAATGCACGACAACGCAAGGCTAGGCAGTGCACAGCTAGGCAAGGAAAGAGTAACGGAAGGAAAGGAAGGCAAGGCAAAGAAAGGCAAGGCAAGTGTAACGGAAGGAACGGCACAGCAAGGGGAAACAAGGCTAAGGCACGACAACGCACGGCTAGGCAGTGCACGGCTAGGCAAGGAAAGAGTAACGGAAGGAAAGAAAGGCAAGGGAAAGCAAGGGAAGGCAAGGCTAACGGAAGGAACGGCACGGTACGGGGAAACAAGGCTAAGGCACGACAACGCAGGACTAGGCAATGCAGGGCAAGGCAAAGAAAGGGTAACGCAAGGCAAGGCACGGTCAGGCGACGCAAGGCTAAGGCACGACAACGCAAGGCTAGGCAATGCACGGAAGGTAAGTAAAGAGTAACGGAAGGCAAGGAAGGCAAGGGAAAGCAAGGGTAGGCAAGGGCAACGGACGGAACGGCACGTTAAGGGGAAACAAGCCTAAGGCACGACAACGCAGGACTAGGCAATGCACGGCAAGGCAAGGAAAGGGTAACGCAAGGCAAGGCACGGTCAGGCGAGGCAACGCTAATGCACGAAAAAGCACGGCTAGGCAATGCACGGCAAGGCAAGGAAAGGGTAACGCAAGGCAAGGCACGGTCAGGCGAGGCAAGGCTAATGCACGACAACGCAAGGCTAGGCAATGCACGGCAAGGCAAGGAAAGAGTAACGCAAGGCAATGCACGGTCAGGCGAGGCAAGGCTAAGGCACGACAACGCAAGGCTAGGCAGTGCTCGGCAAGGCAAGGAAAGAGTAACGGAAGGAAAGAAAGGCAAGGGAAAGCAAGGGAAGGCAAGGGTAACGGAAGGAACGGCACGGTAAGGGGAAACAAGGCTAAGGCACGACAACGCAGGACTAGGCAATGCACGGCAAGGCAAAGAAAGCGTAACGCAAGGCAAGGCACGGTCAGGCGAGGCAAGGCTAATGCACGACAACGCAAGGCTAGGCAATGCACGGCTAGGCAAGGAAAGAGTAACGGAAGGAGAGGAAGGCAAGGCAAAGCAAGGCAAGGCAAGTGTAACAAAAGGCAAGGCACGGCAAGGGGAAACAAGGGTAAGGCACGGCAACGCACGGCTAGGCAATGCACGGCCAAGCAAGGAAAGGGTAACGCAAGGCAAGGCACGGTGAGGAAAGGCAAGGCTAATGCACGACAATGCAGGGCTAGGCAATGCACGGCAAGGTAAGGAAAGCATAACGCAAGGCAAGGCACGGTCAGGCGAGGCAAGGCTAATGCACGACAACGCAAGGCTAGGCAGTGCTCGGCAAGGCAAGGAAAGAGTAACGGAAGGAACGAAAGGCAAGGGAAAGCAAGGGAAGGCAAGGGTAACGGAAGGAACGGCACGGTAAGGGGAAACAAGGCTAAGGCACGACAACGCAGGATTAGGCAATGCACGGCAAGGCAAGGAAAGGGTAACGCAAGGCAAGGCACGGTCAGGCGAGGCAAGGCTAAGGCAGGACAACGCAAGGCTAGGCAATGCACGGAAGGCAAGCAAAGAGTAACGGAAGGCAAGGAAGGCAAGGGAAGGCAAAGGTAAAGGAAGGAACGGCACGGTAAGCGGAAACAAGGCTAAGGCACGACAACTCAGGACTAGGTAATGCAAGGCAAGGCAAGGAAAGGGTAACGCAAGGCAAGGCACGGTCAGGCGAGGCAAGGCTAATGCACGACAACGCAAGGCTAGGCAATGCACGGCTAGGCAAGGAAAGAGTAACGGAAGGAAAGGAAGGCAAGGCAAAGAAAGGCAAGGCAAGTGTAACGGAAGGAACGGCACAGCAAGGGGAAACAAGGCTAAGGCACGACAACGCACGGCTAGGCAGTGCACGGCTAGGCAGGGAAAGAGTAACGGAAGGAAAGAAAGGCAAGGGAAAGCAAGGGAAGGCAAGGCTAACGGAAAGAACGGCACGGTACGGGGAAACAAGGCTAAGGCACGACAACGCAGGACTAGGCAATGCACGGCAAGGCAAAGAAAGGGTAACGCAAGGCAAGGCACGGTCAGGCGACGCAAGGCTAAGGCACGACAACGCAAGGCTAGGCCATGCACGGAAGGTAAGTTAAGAGTAACGGAAGGCAAGGAAGGCAAGGGAAAGCAAGGGTAGGCAAGGGCCAAGGACGGAACGGCACGTTAAGGGGAAACAAGCCTAAGGCACGACAACGCAGGACTAAGCAATGCCCGGCAAGGCAAGGAAAGGGTAACGCAAGGCAATGCACGGTCAGGCGAGGCAAGGCTAATGCACGACAACGCAAGGCTAGGCAGTGCTCGGCAAGGCAAGGAAAGAGTAACGGAAGGAAAGGAAGGCAAGGCAAAGTAAGGCAAGGCAAGTGTAACGGAAGAAACGGCACAGCAAGGGGAAACAAGGCTAAGGCAAGACAACGCACGGCTTGGCAATGCACGGCTAGGCAAGGAAAGAGTAACGGAAGGAAAGGAAGGCAAAGCAAAGCAAGGCAAGGCAAGTGCAACAAAAGGCACGGCACGGCAAGGGGAAACAAGGGTAAGGCACGACAAGGCAAGGCTAGGCAGTGCACGGCAAGGCAAGGAAAGAGTAACGGAAGGAAAGAAAGGCAAGGGAAAGCAAGGGAAGGCAAGGCTAACGGAAGGAACGGCACGGTACGGGGAAACAAGGCTAAGGCACGACAACGCAGGACTAGGCAATGCACGGCAAGGCAAAGAAAGGGTAAAGCAAGGCAAGGCACGGTCAGGCGACGCAAGGCTAAGGCACGACAACGCAACGCTAGGCAATGCACGGAAGGTAAGTAAAGAGTAACGGAAGGAAAGGAAGGCAAGGCAAAGAAAGGCAAGGCAAGTGTAACGGAAGGAACGGCACAGCAAGGGGAAACAAGGCTAAGGCACGACAACGCACGGCTAGGCAGTGCACGGCTAGGCAAGGAAAGAGTAACGGAAGGAAAGAAAGGCAAGGGAAAGCAAGGGAAGGCAAGGCTAACGGAAGGAACGGCACGGTACGGGGAAACAAGGCTAAGGCACGACAACGCAGGACTAGGCAATGCACGGCAAGGCAAAGAAAGGGTAACGCAAGGCAAGGCACGGTCAGGCGACGCAAGGCTAAGGCACGACAACGCAAGGCTAGGCAATGCACGGAAGGTAAGTAAAGAGTAACGGAAGGCAAGGAAGGCAAGGGAAAGCAAGGGTAGGCAAGGGCAACGGACGGAACGGCACGTTAAGGGGAAACAAGCCTAAGGCACGACAACGCAGGACTAGGCAATGCACGGCAAGGCAAGGAAAGGGTAACGCAAGGCAAGGCACGGTCAGGCGAGGCAACGCTAATGCACGAAAAAGCACGGCTAGGCAATGCACGGCAAGGCAAGGAAAGGGTAACGCAAGGCAAGGCACGGTCAGGCGAGGCAAGGCTAATGCACGACAACGCAAGGCTAGGCAATGCACGGCAAGGCAAGGAAAGAGTAACGCAAGGCAATGCACGGTCAGGCGAGGCAAGGCTAAGGCACGACAACGCAAGGCTAGGCAGTGCTCGGCAAGGCAAGGAAAGAGTAACGGAAGGAAAGAAAGGCAAGGGAAAGCAAGGGAAGGCAAGGGTAACGGAAGGAACGGCACGGTAAGGGGAAACAAGGCTAAGGCACGACAACGCAGGACTAGGCAATGCACGGCAAGGCAAAGAAAGCGTAACGCAAGGCAAGGCACGGTCAGGCGAGGCAAGGCTAATGCACGACAACGCAAGGCTAGGCAATGCACGGCTAGGCAAGGAAAGAGTAACGGAAGGAGAGGAAGGCAAGGCAAAGCAAGGCAAGGCAAGTGTAACAAAAGGCAAGGCACGGCAAGGGGAAACAAGGGTAAGGCACGGCAACGCACGGCTAGGCAATGCACGGCCAAGCAAGGAAAGGGTAACGCAAGGCAAGGCACGGTGAGGAAAGGCAAGGCTAATGCACGACAATGCAGGGCTAGGCAATGCACGGCAAGGTAAGGAAAGCATAACGCAAGGCAAGGCACGGTCAGGCGAGGCAAGGCTAATGCACGACAACGCAAGGCTAGGCAGTGCTCGGCAAGGCAAGGAAAGAGTAACGGAAGGAACGAAAGGCAAGGGAAAGCAAGGGAAGGCAAGGGTAACGGAAGGAACGGCACGGTAAGGGGAAACAAGGCTAAGGCACGACAACGCAGGATTAGGCAATGCACGGCAAGGCAAGGAAAGGGTAACGCAAGGCAAGGCACGGTCAGGCGAGGCAAGGCTAAGGCAGGACAACGCAAGGCTTGGCAATGCACGGAAGGCAAGCAAAGAGTAACGGAAGGCAAGGAAGGCAAGGGAAGGCAAAGGTAAAGGAAGGAACGGCACGGTAAGCGGAAACAAGGCTAAGGCACGACAACGCACGGCTAGGCAGTGCACGGCTAGGCAAGGAAAGGGAAGGAAAGGAAGGCAAGGCAAAGTAAGGCAAGGCACGTGTAACGGAAGAAACGGCACAGCAAGGGGAAACAAGGCTAAGGCAAGACAACGCACGGCTAGGCAATGCACGGCAAGGGAACGAAAGGGTAACGCAAGGCAAGGCACGGTCAGGCGAGGCAAGGCTAATGCACGACAACGCAAGGCTAGGCAATGCACGGCTAGGCAAGGAAAGAGTAACGGAAGGAAAGGAAGGCAAGGCAAAGAAAGGCAAGGCAAGTGTAACGGAAGGAACGGCACAGCAAGGGGAAACAAGGCTAAGGCACGACAACGCACGGCTAGGCAGTACACGGCTAGGCAGGGAAAGTGTAACGGAAGGAAAGAAAGGCAAGGGAAAGCAAGGGAAGGCAAGGCTAACGGAAGGAACGGCACGGTACGGGGAAACAAGGCTAAGGCACGACAACGCAGGACTAGGCAATGCACGGCAAGGCAAAGAAAGGGTAACGCAAGGCAAGGCACGGTCAGGCGACGCAAGGCTAAGGCACGACAACGCAAGGCTAGGCAATGCACGGAAGGTAAGTTAAGAGTAACGGAAGGCAAGGAAGGCAAGGGAAAGCAAGGGTAGGCAAGGGCAACGGACGGAACGGCACGTTAAGGGGAAACAAGCCTAAGGCACGACAACGCAGGACTAGGCAATGCCCGGCAAGGCAAGGAAAGGGTAACGCAAGGCAAGGCACGGTCAGGCGAGGCAAGGCTAATGCACGACAACGCAAGGCTAGGCAATGCACGGCAAGGCAAGGAAAGGGTAACGCAAGGCAATGCACGGTCAGGCGAGGCAAGGCTAATGCACGACAACGCAAGGCTAGGCAGTGCTCGGCAAGGCAAGAAAAGAGTAACGGAAGGAAAGAAAGGCAAGGGAAAGCAAGGGAAGGCAAGGGTAACGGAAGGAACGGCACGGTAAGGGGAAACAAGGCTAAGGCACGACAACGCAGGACTAGGCAATGCACGGCAAGGCAAAGAAAGGGTAACGGAAGGAGAGGAAGGCAAGGCAAAGCAAGCCAAGGCAAATGCAACAAAAGGCAAGGCACGGCAAGGGGAAACAAGGGTAAGGCACGGCAACGCACGGCTAGGCAATGCACGGCCAAGCAAGGAAAGGGTAACGCAAGGCAAGGCACGGTGAGGAAAGGCAAGGCTAATGCACGACAATGCAGGGCTAGGCAATGCACGGCAAGGCAAGGAAAGGGTAACGCAAGGCAATGCACGGTCAGGCGAGGCAAGGCTAATGCACGACAACGCAAGGCTAAGCAGTGCTCGGCAAGGCAAGGAAAGAGTAACGGAAGGAAAGAAAGGCAAGGGAAAGCAAGGGAAGGCAAGTGTAACGGAAGGCAAGGCACGGTAAGGGGAAACAAGGCTAAGGCACGACAACGCAGGACTAGGCAATGCACGGCAAGGCAAAGAAAGGGTAACGCAAGGCAAGGCACGGTCAGGCGAGGCAAGGCTAATGCACGACAACGCAAGGCTAGGCAATGCACGGCTAGGCAAGGAAAGAGTAACGGAAGGAGAGGAAGGCAAGGCAAAGCAAGGCAAGGCAAGTGTAACAAAAGGCAAGGCACGGCAAGGGGAAACAAGGGTAAGGCACGGCAACGCACGGCTAGGCAATGCACGGCCAAGCAAGGAAAGGGTAACGCAAGGCAAGGCACGGTCAGGCGAGCCAAGGCTAAGGCACGACAACGCAAGGCTAGGCAGTGCACGGCTAGGCAAGGAAAGAGTAACGGAAGGAAAGGAAGGCAAGGCAAAGTAAGGCAAGGCAAGTGTAACGGAAGAAACGGCACAGAAAGGGGAAACAAGGCTAAGGCAAGAAAACGCACGGCTAGGCAATGCACGGCAAGGGAAGGAAAGGGTAACGCAAGGCAAGGCACGGTCAGGCGAGGCAAGGCTAATGCACGACAACGCAAGGCTAGGCAATGCACCTCTAGGCAAGGAAAGAGTAACGGAAGGAAAGGAAGGCAAAGCAAAGCAAGGCAAGGCAAGTGTAACAAAAGGCACGGCACGGCAAGGGGAAACAAGGGTAAGGCACGACAACGCAAGGCTAGGCAGTGTACGGCAAGGCAAGGAAAGGGTAACGCAAGGCAAGGTACGGTGAGGCAAGGGAAGGCTAATGCACGACAACGCAAGGCTAGGCAGTGCACGGCTAGGCAAGGAAAGAGTAACGGAAGGAAAGGAAGGCAAAGCAAAGAAAGGCAAGGCAAGTGTAACGGAAGGAACGGCACAGCAAGGGGAAACAAGGCTAAGGCACGACAACGCACGGCTAGGCAGTGCACGGCTAGGCAAGGAAAGAGTAACGGAAGGAAAGAAAGGCAAGGGAAAGCAAGGGAAGGCAAGGCTAACGGAAGGAACGGCACGGTACGGGGAAACAAGGCTGAGGCACGACAACGCAGGACTAGGCAATGCACGGCAAGGCAAAGAAAGGGTAACGCAAGGCAAGGCACGGTCAGGCGACGCAAGGCTAAGGCACGACAACGCAAGGCTAGGCAATGCACGGAAGGTAAGTAAAGAGTAACGGAAGGCAAGGAAGGCAAGGGAAAGCAAGGGTAGGCAAGGGCAACGGACGGAACGGCACGTTAAGGGGAAACAAGCCTAAGGCACGACAACGCAGGACTAGGCAATGCACGGCAAGGCAAGGAAAGGGTAACGCAAGGCAAGGCACGGTCAGGCGAGGCAACGCTAATGCACGAAAAAGCACGGCTAGGCAATGCACGGCAAGGCAAGGAAAGGGTAACGCAAGGCAAGGCACGGTCAGGCGAGGCAAGGCTAATGCACGACAACGCAAGGCTAGGCAATGCACGGCAAGGCAAGGAAAGAGTAACGCAAGGCAATGCACGGTCAGGCGAGGCAAGTCTAAGGCACGACAACGCAAGGCTAGGCAATGCACGGCTAGGCAAGGAAAGAGTAACGGAAGGAGAGGAAGGCAAGGCAAAGCAAGGCAAGGCAAGTGTAACAAAAGGCAAGGCACGGCAAGGGGAAACAAGGGTAAGGCACGGCAACGCACGGCTAGGCAATGCACGGCCAAGCAAGGAAAGGGTAACGCAAGGCAAGGCACGGTGAGGAAAGGCAAGGCTAATGCACGACAATGCAGGGCTAGGCAATGCACGGCAAGGCAAGGAAAGCATAACGCAAGGCAAGGCACGGTCAGGCGAGGCAAGGCTAATGCACGACAACGCAAGGCTAGGCAGTGCTCGGCAAGGCAAGGAAAGAGTAACGGAAGGAAAGAAAGGCAAGGGAAAGCAAGGGAAGGCAAGGGTAACGGAAGGAACGGCACGGTAAGGGGAAACAAGGCTAAGGCACGACAACGCAGGACTAGGCAATGCACGGCAAGGCAAAGAAAGGGTAACGCAAGGCAAGGCACGGTCAGGCGAGGCAAGGCTAATGCACGACAACGCAAGGCTAGGCAATGCACGGCTAGGCAAGGAAAGAGTAACGGAAGGAGAGGAAGGCAAGGCAAAGCAAGGCAAGGCAAGTGTAACAAAAGGCAAGGCACGGCAAGGGGAAACAAGGGTAAGGCACGGCAACGCACGGCTAGGCAATGCACGGCAAGGCAAGGAAAGGGTAACGCAAACAAGGCATTGTCAGGAGAGGCAAGGCTAAGGCACGACAACGCAAGGCTAGGCAGTTCACGGCTAGGCAAGGAAAGAATAACGGAAGGAAAGGAAGGCAAGGCAAAGTAAGGCAAGGCAAGTGTAACGGAAGAAACGGCACAGCAAAGGGAAACAAGGCTAAGGAAAGACAACGCACGGCTAGGCAATGCACGGCAAGGGAAGGAAAGGGTAACGCAAGGCAAGGCACGGTCAGGCGAGGCAAGGCTAATGCACGACAACGCAAGGCTAGGCAATGCACGGCTAGGCAAGGAAAGAGTAACGGAAGGAAAGGAAGGCAAAGCAAAGCAAGGCAAGGCAAGTGTAACAAAAGGCACGGCACGGCAAGGGGAAACAAGGGTAAGGCACGACAACGCAAGGCTAGGCAGTGTACGGCAAGGCAAGGAAATGGTAACGCAAGGCAAGGTACGGTGAGGCAAGGGAAGGCTAATGCACGACAACGCAAGGCTAGGCAGTGCACGGCTAGGCAAGGAAAGAGTAACGGAAGGAAAGGAAGGCAAGGCAAAGAAAGGCAAGGCAAATGTAACGGAAGGAACGGCACAGCAAGGGGAAACAAGGCTAAGGCACGACAACGCACGGCTAGGCAGTGCACGGCTAGGCAAGGAAAGAGTAACGGAAGGAAAGAAAGGCAAGGGAAAGCAAGGGAAGGCAAGGCTAACGGAAGGAACGGCACGGTACGGGGAAACAAGGCTAAGGCACGACAACGCAGGACTAGGCAATGCACGGCAAGGCAAAGAAAGGGTAACGCAAGGAAAGGCACGGTCAGGCGACGCAAGGCTAAGGCACGACAACGCAAGGCTAGGCAATGCACGGAAGGTAAGTAAAGAGTAACGGAAGGCAAGGAAGGCAAGGGAAAGCAAGGGTAGGCAAGGGCAACGGACGGAACGGCACGTTAAGGGGAAACAAGCCTAAGGCACGACAACGCAGGACTAGGCAATGCACGGCAAGGCAAGGAAAGGGTAACGCAAGGCAAGGGACGGTCAGGCGAGGCAACGCTAATGCACGAAAAAGCACGGCTAGGCAATGCACGGCAAGGCAAGGAAAGGGTAACGCAAGGCAAGGCACGGTCAGGCGAGGCAAGGCTAATGCACGACAACGCAAGGCTAGGCAATGCACGGCAAGGCAAGGAAAGAGTAACGCAAGGCAATGCACGGTCAGGCGAGGCAAAGCTAAGGCACGACAACGCAAGGCTAGGCAATGCACGGCTAGGCAAGGAAAGAGTAACGGAAGGAGAGGAAGGCAAGGCAAAGCAAGGCAAGGCAAGTGTAACAAAAGGCAAGGCACGGCAAGGGGAAACAAGGGTAAGGCACGGCAACGCACGGCTAGGCAATGCACGGCCAAGCAAGGAAAGGGTAACGCAAGGCAAGGCACGGTGAGGAAAGGCAAGGCTAATGCACGACAATGCAGGGCTAGGCAATGCACGGCAAGGCAAGGAAAGCATAACGCAAGGCAAGGCACGGTCAGGCGAGGCAAGGCTAATGCACGACAACGCAAGGCTAGGCAGTGATCGGCAAGGCAAGGAAAGAGTAACGGAAGGAAAGAAAGGCAAGGGAAAGCAAGGGAAGGCAAGGGTAACGGAAGGAACGGCACGGTAAGGGAAAACAAGGCTAAGGCACGACAACGCAGGACTAGGCAATGCACGGCAAGGCAAGGAAAGGGTAACGCAAGGCAAGGCACGGTCAGGCGAGGCAAGGCTAAGGCAGGACAACGCAAGGCTAGGCAATGCCCGGAAGGCAAGCAAAGAGTAACGGAAGGCAAGGAAGGCAAGGGAAGGCAAAGGTAAAGGAAGGAACGGCACGGTAAGCGGAAACAAGGCTAAGGCACGACAACTCAGGACTAGGCAATGCACGGCAAGGGAAGGAAAGGGTAACGCAAGGCAATGCACGGTCAGGCGAGGCAAGGCTAATGCACGACAACGCAAGGCTAGGCAATGCACGGCAAGGCAAGGAAAGGGTAACGCAAGGCAATGCACGGTCAGGCGAGGCAAGGCTAAGGCACGACAACGCAAGGCTAGGCAGTGCTCGGCAAGGCAAGGAAAGAGTAACGGAAGGAAAGAAAGGCAAGGGAAAGCAAGGGAAGGCAAGGGTAACGGAAGGAACGGCACGGTAAGGGGAAACAAGGCTAAGGCACGACAACGCAGGACTAGGCAATGCACGGCAAGGCAAAGAAAGCGTAACGCAAGGCAAGGCACGGTCAGGCGAGGCAAGGCTAATGCACGACAACGCAAGGCTAGGCAATGCACGGCTAGGCAAGGAAAGAGTAACGGAAGGAGAGGAAGGCAAGGCAAAGCAAGGCAAGGCAAGTGTAACAAAAGGCAAGGCACGGCAAGGGGAAACAAGGGTAAGGCACGGCAACGCACGGCTAGGCAATGCACGGCCAAGCAAGGAAAGGGTAACGCAAGGCAAGGCACGGTGAGGAAAGGCAAGGCTAATGCACGACAATGCAGGGCTAGGCAATGCACGGCAAGGTAAGGAAAGCATAACGCAAGGCAAGGCACGGTCAGGCGAGGCAAGGCTAATGCACGACAACGCAAGGCTAGGCAGTGCTCGGCAAGGCAAGGAAAGAGTAACGGAAGGAACGAAAGGCAAGGGAAAGCAAGGGAAGGCAAGGGTAACGGAAGGAACGGCACGGTAAGGGGAAACAAGGCTAAGGCACGACAACGCAGGATTAGGCAATGCACGGCAAGGCAAGGAAAGGGTAACGCAAGGCAAGGCACGGTCAGGCGAGGCAAGGCTAAGGCAGGACAACGCAAGGCTTGGCAATGCACGGAAGGCAAGCAAAGAGTAACGGAAGGCAAGGAAGGCAAGGGAAGGCAAAGGTAAAGGAAGGAACGGCACGGTAAGCGGAAACAAGGCTAAGGCACGACAACGCACGGCTAGGCAGTGCACGGCTAGGCAAGGAAAGGGAAGGAAAGGAAGGCAAGGCAAAGTAAGGCAAGGCACGTGTAACGGAAGAAACGGCACAGCAAGGGGAAACAAGGCTAAGGCAAGACAACGCACGGCTAGGCAATGCACGGCAAGGGAACGAAAGGGTAACGCAAGGCAAGGCACGGTCAGGCGAGGCAAGGCTAATGCACGACAACGCAAGGCTAGGCAATGCACGGCTAGGCAAGGAAAGAGTAACGGAAGGAAAGGAAGGCAAAGCAATGCAAGGCAAGGCAAGTGTAACAAAAGGCACGGCACGGCAAGGGGACACAAGGGTAAGGCACGACAACGCAAGGCTAGGCAGTGCACGGCAAGGCAAGGAGTAACGGAAGGCATGGAAGGCAAGGGAAAGCAAGGGTAGGCAAGGCTAACGGAAGGAACGGCACGGTACGGGGAAACAAGGCTAAGGCACGACAACGCAGGACTAGGCAATGCACGGCAAGGCAAAGAAAGGGTAAAGCAAGGCAAGGCACGGTCAGGCGACGCAAGGCTAAGGCACGACAACGCAAGGCTAGGCAATGCACGGAAGGTAAGTAAAGAGTAACGGAAGGAAAGGAAGGCAAGGCAAAGAAAGGCAAGGCAAGTGTAACGGAAGGAACGGCACAGCAAGGGGAAACAAGGCAAAGGCACGACAACGCACGGCTAGGCAGTGCACGGCTAGGCAAGGAAAGAGTAACGGAAGGAAAGAAAGGCAAGGGAAAGCAAGGGAAGGCAAGGCTAACGGAAGGAACGGCACGGTACGGGGAAACAAGGCTAAGGCACGACAACGCAGGACTAGGCAATGCACGGCAAGGCAAGGAAAGGGTAACGCAAGGCAAGGCACGGTCAGGCGAGGCAACGCTAATGCACGAAAAAGCACGGCTAGGCAATGCACGGCAAGGCAAGGAAAGGGTAACGCAAGGCAAGGCACGGTCAGGCGAGGCAAGGCTAATGCACGACAACGCAAGGCTAGGCAATGCACGGCAAGGCAAGGAAAGGGTAACGCAAGGCAATGCACGGTCAGGCGAGGCAAGGCTAATGCACGACAACGCAAGGCTAGGCAGTGCTCGGCAAGGCAAGGAAAGAGTAACGGAAGGAAAGAAAGGCAAGGGAAAGCAAGGGAAGGCAAGGGTAACGGAAGGAACGGCACGGTAAGGGGAAACAAGGCTAAGGCACGACAACGCAGGACTAGGCAATGCACGGCAAGGCAAAGAAAGGGTAACGGAAGGAGAGGAAGGCAAGGCAAAGCAAGCCAAGGCAAGTGTAACAAAAGGCAAGGCACGGCAAGGGGAAACAAAGGTAAGGCACGGCAACGCACGGCTAGGCAATGCACGGCCAAGCAAGGAAAGGGTAACGCAAGGCAAGGCACGGTGAGGAAAGGCAAGGCTAATGCACGACAATGCAGGGCTAGGCAATGCACGGCAAGGGAAGGAAAGCAAAACGCAAGGCAAGGCACGGTCAGGCGAGGCAAGGCTAATGCACGACAACGCAAGGCTAGGCAGTGCTCGGCAAGGCAAGGAAAGAGTAACGGAAGGAAAGAAAGGCAAAGGAAAGCAAGGGAAGGCAAGGGTAACGGAAGGAACGGCACGGTAAGGGGAAACAAGGCTAAGGCACGACAACGCAGGACTAGGCAATGCACGGCAAGGCAAGGAAAGGGTAACGCAAGGCAAGGCACGGTCAGGCGAGGCAAGGCTAAGGCAGGACAACGCAAGTCTAGGCAATGCACGGAAGGCAAGCAAAGAGTAACGGAAGGCAAGGAAGGCAAGGGAAGGCAAAGGTAAAGGAAGGAACGGCACGGTAAGCGGAAACAAGGCTAAGGCACGACAACGCACGGCTAGGCAGTGCACGGCTAGGCAAGGAAAGGGAAGGAAAGGAAGGCAAGGCAAAGTAAGGCAAGGCACGTGTAACGGAAGAAACGGCACAGCAAGGGGAAACAAGGCTAAGGCAAGACAACGCACGGCTAGGCAATGCACGGCAAGGGAACGAAAGGGTAACGCAAGGCAAGGCACGGTCAGGCGAGGCAAGGCTAATGCACGACAACGCAAGGCTAGGCAATGCACGGCTAGGCAAGGAAAGAGTAACGGAAGGAAAGGAAGGCAAAGCAATGCAAGGCAAGGCAAGTGTAACAAAAGGCACGGCACGGCAAGGGGAAACAAGGGTAAGGCACGACAACGCACGGCTAGGCAATGCACGGCAAGGCAAGGAAAGGGTAACGCAAGGCAAGGCACGGTCAGGCGAGGCAAGGCTAATGCACGACAACGCAAGGCTAGGCAATGCACGGCAAGGCAAGGAAAGAGTAACGCAAGGCAATGCACGGTCAGGCGAGGCAAGGCTAAGGCACGACAACGCAAGGCTAGGCAGTGCTCGGCAAGGCAAGGAAAGAGTAACGGAAGGAAAGAAAGGCAAGGGAAAGCAAGGGAAGGCAAGGGTAACGGAAGGAACGGCACGGTAAGGGGAAACAAGGCTAAGGCACGACAACGCAGGACTAGGCAATGCACGGCAAGGCAAAGAAAGGGTAACGCAAGGCAAGGCACGGTCAGGCGAGGCAAGGCTAATGCACGACAACGCAAGGCTAGGCAAGGCACGGCTAGGCAAGGAAAGAGTAACGGAAGGAGAGGAAGGCAAGGCAAAGCAAGGCAAGGCAAGTGTAACAAAAGGCAAGGCACGGCAAGGGGAAACAAGGGTAAGGCACGGCAACGCACGGCTAGGCAATGCACGGCCAAGCAAGGAAAGGGTAACGCAAGGCAAGGCACGGTGAGGAAAGGCAAGGCTAATGCACGACAATGCAGGGCTAGGCAATGCACGGCAAGGTAAGGAAAGCATAACGCAAGGCAAGGCACGGTCAGGCGAGGCAAGGCTAATGCACGACAACGCAAGGCTAGGCAGTGCTCGGCAAGGCAAGGAAAGAGTAACGGAAGGAACGAAAGGCAAGGGAAAGCAAGGGAAGGCAAGGGTAACGGAAGGAACGGCACGGTAAGGGGAAACAAGGCTAAGGCACGACAACGCAGGATTAGGCAATGCACGGCAAGGCAAGGAAAGGGTAACGCAAGGCAAGGCACGGTCAGGCGAGGCAAGGCTAAGGCAGGACAACGCAAGGCTAGGCAATGCACGGAAGGCAAGCAAAGAGTAACGGAAGGCAAGGAAGGCAAGGGAAGGCAAAGGTAAAGGAAGGAACGGCACGGTAAGCGGAAACAAGGCTAAGGCACGACAACTCAGGACTAGGTAATGCAAGGCAAGGCAAGGAAAGGGTAACGCAAGGCAAGGCACGGTCAGGCGAGGCAAGGCTAATGCACGACAACGCAAGGCTAGGCAATGCACGGCTAGGCAAGGAAAGAGTAACGGAAGGAAAGGAAGGCAAGGCAAAGAAAGGCAAGGCAAGTGTAACGGAAGGAACGGCACAGCAAGGGGAAACAAGGCTAAGGCACGACAACGCACGGCTAGGCAGTGCACGGCTAGGCAGGGAAAGAGTAACGGAAGGAAAGAAAGGCAAGGGAAAGCAAGGGAAGGCAAGGCTAACGGAAAGAACGGCACGGTACGGGGAAACAAGGCTAAGGCACGACAACGCAGGACTAGGCAATGCACGGCAAGGCAAAGAAAGGGTAACGCAAGGCAAGGCACGGTCAGGCGACGCAAGGCTAAGGCACGACAACGCAAGGCTAGGCCATGCACGGAAGGTAAGTTAAGAGTAACGGAAGGCAAGGAAGGCAAGGGAAAGCAAGGGTAGGCAAGGGCCAAGGACGGAACGGCACGTTAAGGGGAAACAAGCCTAAGGCACGACAACGCAGGACTAAGCAATGCCCGGCAAGGCAAGGAAAGGGTAACGCAAGGCAATGCACGGTCAGGCGAGGCAAGGCTAATGCACGACAACGCAAGGCTAGGCAGTGCTCGGCAAGGCAAGGAAAGAGTAACGGAAGGAAAGAAAGGCAAGGGAAAGCAAGGGAAGGCAAGGGTAACGGAAGGAACGGCACGGTAAGGGGAAAGAAGGCTAAGGCACGACAACGCAGGACTAGGCAATGCACGGCAAGGCAAAGAAAGGGTAACGCAAGGCAAGGCACGGTCAGGCGAGGCAAGGCTAATGCACGACAACGCAAGGCTAGGCAATGCACGGCTAGGCAAGGAAAGAGTAACGGAAGGAAAGGAAGGCAAGGCAAAGAAAGGCAAGGCAAGTGTAACGGAAGGAACGGCACAGCAAGGGGAAACAAGGCTAAGGCACGACAACGCACGGCTAGGCAGTGCACGGCTAGGCAGGGAAAGAGTAACGGAAGGAAAGAAAGGCAAGGGAAAGCAAGGGAAGGCAAGGCTAACGGAAGGAACGGCACGGTACGGGGAAACAATGCTAAGGCACGACAACGCAAGTCTAGGCAGTGCACGGCTAGGCAAGGAAAGAGTAACGGAAGGAAAGGAAGGCAAGGCAAAGTAAGGCAAGGCAAGTGTAACGGAAGAAACGGCACAGCAAGGGGAAACAAGGCTAAGGCAAGACAACGCACGGCTTGGCAATGCACGGCTAGGCAAGGAAAGAGTAACGGAAGGAAAGGAAGGCAAAGCAAAGCAAGGCAAGGCAAGTGCAACAAAAGGCACGGCACGGCAAGGGGAAACAAGGGTAAGGCACGACAACGCAAGGCTAGGCAGTGCACGGCAAGGCAAGGAAAGAGTAACGGAAGGAAAGAAAGGCAAGGGAAAGCAAGGGAAGGCAAGGCTAACGGAAGGAACGGCACGGTACGGGGAAACAAGGCTAAGGCACGACAACGCAGGACTAGGCAATGCACGGCAAGGCAAAGAAAGGGTAAAGCAAGGCAAGGCACGGTCAGGCGACGCAAGGCTAAGGCACGACAACGCAACGCTAGGCAATGCACGGAAGGTAAGTAAAGAGTAACGGAAGGAAAGGAAGGCAAGGCAAAGAAAGGCAAGGCAAGTGTAACGGAAGGAACGGCACAGCAAGGGGAAACAAGGCTGAGGCACGACAACGCACGGCTAGGCAGTGCACGGCTAGGCAAGGAAAGAGTAACGGAAGGAAAGAAAGGCAAGGGAAAGCAAGGGAAGGCAAGGCTAACGGAAGGAACGGCACGGTACGGGGAAACAAGGCTAAGGCACGACAACGCAGGACTAGGCAATGCACGGCAAGGCAAGGAAAGCGTAACGCAAGGCAAGGCACGGTCAGGCGAGGCAAGGCTAATGCACGACAACGCACGGCTAGGCAATGCACGGCAAGGCAAGGAAAGGGTAACGCAAGGCAAGGCACGGTCAGGCGAGGCAAGGCTAATGCACGACAACGCAAGGCTAGGCAATGCACGGCAAGGCAAGGAAAGGGTAACGCAAGGCAATGCACGGTCAGGCGAGGCAAGGCTAATGCACGACAACGGAAGGCTAGGCAGTGCTCGGCAAGGCAAGGAAAGAGTAACGGAAGGAAAGAAAGGCAAGGGAAAGCAAGGTAAGGCAAGGGTAACGGAAGGAACGGCACGGTAAGGGGAAACAAGGCTAAGGCACGACAACGCAGGACTAGGCAATGCACGGCAAGGCAAAGAAAGGGTAACGGAAGGAGAGGAAGGCAAGGCAAAGCAAGCCAAGGCAAGTGTAACAAAAGGCAAGGCACGGCAAGGGGAAACAAAGGTAAGGCACGGCAACGCACGGCTAGGCAATGCACGGCCAAGCAAGGAAAGGGTAACGCAAGGCAAGGCACGGTGAGGAAAGGCAAGGCTAATGCACGACAATGCAGGGCTAGGCAATGCACGGCAAGGGAAGGAAAGCAAAACGCAAGGCAAGGCACGGTCAGGCGAGGCAAGGCTAATGCACGACAACGCAAGGCTAGGCAGTGCTCGGCAAGGCAAGGAAAGAGTAACGGAAGGAAAGAAAGGCAAGGGAAAGCAAGGGAAGGCAAGGGTAACGGAAGGAACGGCACGGTAAGGGGAAACAAGGCTAAGGCACGACAACGCAGGACTAGGCAATGCACGGCAAGGCAAAGAAAGGGTAACGCAAGGCAAGGCACGGTCAGGCGAGGCAAGGCTAATGCACGACAACGCAAGGCTAGGCAATGCACGGCTAGGCAAGGAAAGAGTAACGGAAGGAGAGGAAGGCAAGGCAAAGCAAGGCAAGGCAAGTGTAACAAAAGGCAAGGCACGGCAAGGGGAAACAAGGGTAAGGCACGGCAACGCACGGCTAGGCAATGCACGGCCAAGCAAGGAAAGGGTAACGCAAGGCAAGGCACGGTGAGGAAAGGCAAGGCTAATGCACGACAATGCAGGGCTAGGCAATGCACGGCAAGGCAAGGAAAGCATAACGCAAGGCAAGGCACGGTCAGGCGAGGCAAGGCTAATGCACGACAACGCAAGGCTAGGCAGTGCTCGGCAAGGCAAGGAAAGAGTAAGGGAAGGAAAGAAAGGCAAGGGAAAGCAAGGGAAGGCAAGGGTAACGGAAGGAAAGGCACGGTAAGGGGAAACAAGGCTAAAGCACGACAACGCAGGATTAGGCAATGCACGGCAAGGCAAGGAAAGGGTAACGCAAGGCAAGGCACGGTCAGGCGAGGCAAGGCTAAGGCAGGACAACGCAAGGCTAGGCAATGCACGGAAGGCAAGCAAAGAGTAACGGAAGGCAAGGAAGGCAAGGGAAGGCAAAGGTAAAGGAAGGAACGGCACGGTAAGCGGAAACAAGGCTAAGGCACGACAACTCAGGACTAGGCAATGCAAGGCAAGGCAAGGAAAGGGTAACGCAAGCCAAGGCACGGTCAGGCGAGGCAAGGCTAATGCACGACAACGCAAGGCTAGGCAATGCACGGCTAGGCAAGGAAAGAGTAACGGAAGGAAAGGAAGGCAAGGCAAAGAAAGGCAAGGCAAGTGTAACGGAAGGAACGGCACAGCAAGGGGAAACAAGGCTAAGGCACGACAACGCACGGCTAGGCAGTGCACGGCTAGGCAAGGAAAGAGTAACGGAAGGAAAGAAAGGCAAGGGAAAGCAAGGGAAGGCAAGGCTAACGGAAGGAACGGCACGGTACGGGGAAACAAGGCTAAGGCACGACAACGCAGGACTAGGCAATGCACGGCAAGGCAAGGAAAGGGTAACGCAAGGCAAGGCACGGTCAGGCGAGGCAACGCTAATGCACGAAAAAGCACGGCTAGGCAATGCACGGCAAGGCAAGGAAAGGGTAACGCAAGGCAAGGCACGGTCAGGCGAGGCAAGGCTAATGCACTACAACGCAAGGCTAGGCAATGCACGGCAAGGCAAGGAAAGAGTAACGCAAGGCAATGCACGGTCAGGCGAGGCAAGGCTAAGGCACGACAACGCAAGGCTAGGCAATGCACGGCTAGGCAAGGAAAGAGTAACGGAAGGAGAGGAAGGCAAGGCAAAGCAAGGCAAGGCAAGTGTAACAAAAGGCAAGGCACGGCAAGGGGAAACAAGGGTAAGGCACGGCAACGCACGGCTAGGCAATGCACGGCCAAGCAAGGAAAGGGTAACGCAAGGCAAGGCACGGTGAGGAAAGGCAAGGCTAATGCACGACAATGCAGGGCTAGGCAATGCACGGCAAGGCAAGGAAAGCATAACGCAAGGCAAGGCACGGTCAGGCGAGGCAAGTCTAATGCACGAAAACGCAAGGCTAGGCAGTGCTCGGCAAGGCAAGGAAAGAGTAACGAAAGGAAAGAAAGGCAAGGGAAAGCAAGGGAAGGCAAGGGTAACGGAAGAAACGGCACGGTAAGGGGAAACAAGGCTAAGGCACGACAACGCAGGACTAGGCAATGCACGGCAAGGCAAGGAAAGGGTAACGCAAGGCAAGGCACGGTCAGGCGAGGCAAGGCTAAGTCAGGTCAACGCAAGGCTAGGCAATGCACGGAAGGCAAGCAAAGAGTAACGGAAGGCAAGGAAGGCAAGGGAAGGCAAAGGTAAAGGAAGGAACGGCACGGTAAGCGGAAACAAGGCTAAGGCACGACAACGCACGGCTAGGCAGTGCACGGCTAGGCAAGGAAAGGGAAGGAAAGGAAGGCAAGGCAAAGTAAGGCAAGGCACGTGTAACGGAAGAAACGGCACAGCAAGGGGAAACAAGGCTAAGGCAAGACAACGCACGGCTCGGCAATGCACGGCAAGGGAAGGAAAGGGTAACGCAAGGCAAGGCACGGTCAGGCGAGGCAAGGCTAATGCACGACAACGCAAGGCTAGGCAATGCACGGCTAGGCAAGGAAAGAGTAACGGAAGGAAAGGAAGGCAAAGCAATGCAAGGCAAGGCAAGTGTAACAAAAGGCACGGCACGGCAAGGGGAAACAAGGGTAAGGCACGACAACGCAAGGCTAGGCAGTGCACGGCAAGGCAAGGAAAGGGTAACGCAAGGCAAGGTACGGTGAGGCAAGGGAAGGCTAAGGCACGACAACGCAAGGCTAGGCAGTGCACAGCTAGGCAAGGAAAGAGTAACGGAAGGAAAGGAAGGCAAGGCAAAGAAAGGCAAGGCAAGTGTAACGGAAGGAACGGCACAGCAAGGGGAAACAAGGGTAAGGCACGAGAACGCACGGCTAGGCAGTGCACGGCTAGGCAAGGAAAGAGTAACGGAAGGAAAGAAAGGCAAGGGAAAGCAAGGGAAAGCAAGGCTAACGGAAGGAACGGCACGGTACGGGGAAACAAGGCTAAGGCACGACAACGCAGGACTAGGCAATGCACGGCAAGGCAAAGAAAGGGTAACGCAAGGCAAGGCACGGTCAGGCGACGCAAGGCTAAGGCACGACAACGCAAGGCTAGGCAATGCACGGAAGGTAAGTAAAGAGTAACGGAAGGCAAGGAAGGCAAGGGAAAGCAAGGGTAGGCAAGGGCAACGGACGGAACGGCACGTTAAGGGGAAACAAGCCTAAGGCACGACAACGCAGGACTAGGCAATGCACGGCAAGGCAAGGAAAGGGTAACGCAAGGCAAGGCACGGTCAGGCGAGGCAACGCTAATGCACGAAAAAGCACGGCTAGGCAATGCACGGCAAGGCAAGGAAAGGGTAACGCAAGGCAAGGCACGGTCAGGCGAGGCAAGGCTAATGCACGACAACGCAAGGCTAGGCAATGCACGGCAAGGCAAGGAAAGAGTAACGCAAGGCAATGCACGGTCAGGCGAGGCAAGGCTAAGGCACGACAACGCAAGGCTAGGCAGTGCTCGGCAAGGCAAGGAAAGAGTAACGGAAGGAAAGAAAGGCAAGGGAAAGCAAGGGAAGGCAAGGGTAACGGAAGGAACGGCACGGTAAGGGGAAAGAAGGCTAAGGCACGACAACGCAGGACTAGGCAATGCACGGCAAGGCAAAGAAAGCGTAACGCAAGGCAAGGCACGGTCAGGCGAGGCAAGGCTAATGCACGACAACGCAAGGCTAGGCAATGCACGGCTAGGCAAGGAAAGAGTAACGGAAGGAGAGGAAGGCAAGGCAAAGCAAGGCAAGGCAAGTGTAACAAAAGGCAAGGCACGGCAAGGGGAAACAAGGGTAAGGCACGGCAACGCACGGCTAGGCAATGCACGTTCAAGCAAGGAAAGGGTAACGCAAGGCAAGGCACGGTGAGGAAAGGCAAGGCTAATGCACGACAATGCAGGGCTAGGCAATGCACGGCAAGGTAAGGAAAGCATAACGCAAGGCAAGGCACGGTCAGTCGAGGCAAGGCTAATGCACGACAACGCAAGGCTAGGCAGTGCTCGGCAAGGCAAGGTAAGAGTAACGGAAGGAAAGAAAGGCAAGGGAAAGCAAGGGAAGGCAAGGGTAACGGAAGGAACGGCACGGTAAGGGGAAACAAGGCTAAGGCACGACAACGCAGGATTAGGCTATGCACGGCAAGGCAAGGAAAGGGTAACGCAAGGCAAGGCACGGTCAGGCGAGGCAAGGCTAAGGCAGGACAACGCAAGGCTAGGCAATGCACGGAAGGCAAGCAAAGAGTAACGGAAGGCAAGGAAGGCAAGGGAAGGCAAAGGTAAAGGAAGGAACGGCACGGTAAGCGGAAACAAGGCTAAGGCACGACAACTCAGGACTAGGCAATGCAAGGCAAGGCAAGGAAAGGGTAACGCAAGGCAAGGCACGGTCAGGCGAGGCAAGGCTAATGCACGACAACGCAAGGCTAGGCAATGCACGGCTAGGCAAGGAAAGAGTAACGGAAGGAAAGGAAGGCAAGGCAAAGAAAGGCAAGGCAAGTGTAACGGAAGGAACGGCACAGCAAGGGGAAACAAGGCTAAGGCACGACAACGCACGGCTAGGCAGTGCACGGCTAGGCAAGGAAAGAGTAACGGAAGGAAAGAAAGGCAAGGGAAAGCAAGGGAAGGCAAGGCTAACGGAAGGAACGGCACGGTACGGGGAAACAAGGCTAAGGCACGACAACGCAGGACTAGGCAATGCACGGCAAGGCAAAGAAAGGGTAACGCAAGGCAAGGCACGGTCAGGCGACGCAAGGCTAAGGCACGACAACGCAAGGCTAGGCAGTGCTCGGCAAGGCAAGGAAAGAGTAAGGGAAGGAAAGAAAGGCAAGGGAAAGCAAGGGAAGGCAAGGGTAACGGAAGGAACGGCACGGTAAAGGGAAACAAGGCTAAGGCACGACAACGCAGGATTAGGCAATGCACGGCAAGGCAAGGAAAGGGTAACGCAAGGCAAGGCACGGTCAGGCGAGGCAAGGCTAAGGCAGGACAACGCAAGGCTAGGCAATGCACGGAAGGCAAGCAAAGAGTAACGGAAGGCAAGGAAGGCAAGGGAAGGCAAAGGTAAAGGAAGGAACGGCACGGTAAGCGGAAACAAGGCTAAGGCACGACAACTCAGGACTAGGCAATGCAAGGCAAGGCAAGGAAAGGGTAACGCAAGGCAAGGTACGGTGAGGGAAGGGAAGGCTAATGCACGACAACGCAAGGCTAGGCAGTGCACGGCTAGGCAGGGAAAGAGTAACGGAAGGAAAGAAAGGCAAGGGAAAGCAAGGGAAGGCAAGGCTAACGGAAGGAACGGCACGGTACGGGGAAACAAGGCTAAGGCACGACAACGCAGGACTAGGCAATGCACGGCAAGGCAAAGAAAGGGTAACCCAAGGCAAGGCACGGTCAGGCGACGCAAGGCTAAGGCACGACAACGCAAGGCTAGGCAATGCACGGAAGGTAAGTTAAGAGTAACGGAAGGCAAGGTAGGCAAGGGAAAGCAAGGGTAGGCAAGGGCAACGGACGGAACGGCACGTTAAGGGGAAACAAGCCTAAGGCACGACAACGCAGGACTAGGCAATGCCCGGGAAGGCAAGGAAAGGGTAACGCAAGGCAATGCACGGTCAGGCGAGGCAAGGGTAATGCACGACAACGCAAGGCTAGGCAGTGCTCGGCAAGGCAAGGAAAGAGTAACGGAAGGAAAGAAAGGCAAGGGAAAGAAAGGGAAGGCAAGGGTAACGGAAGGAACGGCACGGTAAGGGGAAACAAGGCTAAGGCACCACAACGCAGGACTAGGCAATGCACGGCAAGGCAAAGAAAGGTTAACGCAAGGCAAGGCACGGTCAGGCGAGGCAAGGCTAATGCACGACAACGCAAGGCTAGGCAATGCACGGCTAGGCAAGGAAAGAGTAACGGAAGGAGAGGAAGGCAAGGCAAAGCAAGGCAAGGCAAGTGTAACAAAAGGCAAGCCACGGCACGGGGAAACAAGGGTAAGGCACGGCAACGCACGGCTAGGCAATGCACGGCCAAGCAAGGAAAGGGTAACGCAAGGCAAGGCACGGTGAGGAAAGGCAAGGCTAATGCACGACAATGCAGGGCTAGGCAATGCACGGCAAGGCAAGGAAAGCATAACGCAAGGCAAGGCACGGTCAGGCGAGGCAAGGCTAATGCACGACAACGCAAGGCTAGGCAGTGCTCGGCAAGGCAAGGAAAGAGTAACGGAAGGAAAGAAAGGCAAGGGAAAGCAAGGGAAGGCAAGGGTAACGGAAGGAACGGCACGGTAAGGGGAAACAAGGCTAAGGCACGACAACGCAGGACTAGGCAATGCACGGCAAGGCAAAGAAAGGGTAACGCAAGGCAAGGCACGGTCAGGCGAGGCAACGCTAATGCACGACAACGCAAGGCTAGGCAATGCACGGCTAGGCATGGAAAGAGTAACGGAAGGAGAGGAAGGCAAGGCAAAGCAAGGCAAGGCAAGTGTAACAAAAGGCAAGGCACGGCAAGGGGAAACAAGGGTAAGGCACGGCAACGCAAGGCTAGGCAAAGCACGGCCAAGCAAAGAAAGGGTAACGCAAGGCAAGGCACGGTCAGGCGAGCCAAGGCTAAGGCACGACAACGCAAGGCTAGGCAGTGCACGGCTAGGCAAGGAAAGAGTAACGGAAGGAAAGGAAGTCAAGGCAAAGTAAGGCAAGGCAAGTGTAACGGAAGAAACGGCACAGCAAGGGGAAAGAAGGCTAAGGCAAGACAACGCACGGCTAGGCAATGCACGGCAAGGGAAGGAAAGGGTAACGCAAGGCAAGGCACGGTCAGGCGAGGCAAGGCTAATGCACGACAACGCAAGGCTAGGCAATGCACGGCTAGGCAAGGAAAGAGTAACGGAAGGAAAGGAAGGCAAAGCAAAGCAAGGCAAGGCAAGTGTAACAAAAGGCACGGCACGGCAAGGGGAAACAAGGGTAAGGCACGACAACGCAAGGCTAGGCAGTGCACGGCAAGGCAAGGAAAGGGTAACGCAAGGCAAGGTACGGTGAGGGAAGGGAAGGCTAATGCACGACAACGCAAGGCTAGGCAGTGCACGGCTAGGCAAGGAAAGAGTAACAGAAGGAAAGGAAGGCAAGGCAAAGAAAGGCAAGGCAAGTGTAACGGAAGGAACGGCACAGCAAGGGGAAACAAGGCTAAGGCACGACAACGCACGGCTAGGCAGTGCACGGCTAGGCAAGGAAAGAGTAACGGAAGGAAAGAAAGGCAAGGGAAAGCAAGGGAAGGCAAGGCTAACGGAAGGAACGGCACGGTACGGGGAAACAAGGCTAAGGCACGACAACGCAGGACTAGGCAATGCACGGCAAGGCAAAGAAAGGGTAACGCAAGGCAAGGCACGGTCAGGCGACGCAAGGCTAAGGCACGACAACGCAAGGCTAGGCAATGCACGGAAGGTAAGTAAAGGGTAACGCAAGGCAAGGCACGGTCAGGCGAGGCAAGGCTAATGCACGACAACGCAAGGCTAGGCAATTCACGGCAAGGCAAGGAAAGAGTAACGCAAGGCAATGCACGATCAGGCGAGGCAAGGCTAAGGCACGACAACGCAAGGCTAGGCAATGCACGGCAAGGCAAGGAAAGAGTAACGCAAGGCAATGCACGGTCAGGCGAGGCAAGGCTAAGGCACGACAACGCAAGGCTAGGCAATGCACGGCTAGGCAAGGAAAGAGTAACGGAAGGAGAGGAAGGCGAGGCAAAGCAAGGCAAGGCAAGTGTAACAAAAGGCAAGGCACGGCAAGGGGAAACAAGGGTAAGGCACGGCAACTCACGGCTACGCAATGCACGGCCAAGCAAGGAAAGGGTAACGCAAGGCAAGGCACGGTGAGGAAAGGCAAGGCTAATGCACGACAATGCAGGGCTAGGCAATGCACGGCAAGGCAAGGAAAGCATAACGCAAGGCAAGGCACGGTCAGGCGAGGCAAGGCTAATGCACGACAACGCAAGGCTAGGCAGTGCTCGGCAAGGCAAGGAAAGAGTAACGGAAGGAAAGAAAGGCAAGGGAAAGCAAGGGAAGGCAAGGGTAACGGAAGGAACGGCACGGTAAGGGGAAACAAGGCTAAGGCACGACAACGCAGGACTAGGCAATGCACGGCAAGTCAAGGAAAGGGTAACGCAAGGCAAGGCACGGTCAGGCGAGGCAAGGCTAAGGCAGGACAACGCAAGGCTAGGCAATGCACGGAAGGCAAGCAAAGAGTAACGGAAGGCAAGGAAGGCAAGGGAAGGCAAAGGTAAAGTAAGGAACGGCACGGTAAGCGGAAACAAGGCTAAGGCACGACAACGCACGGCTAGGCAGTGCACGGCTAGGCAAGGAAAGGGAAGGAAAGGAAGGCAAGGCAAAGTAAGGCAAGGCACGTGTAACGGAAGAAACGGCACAGCAAGGGGAAACAAGGCTAAGGCAAGACAACGCACGGCTAGGCAATGCACGGCAAGGGAAGGAAAGGGTAACGCAAGGCAAGGCACGGTCAGGCGAGGCAAGGCTAATGCACGACAACGCAAGGCTAGGCAATGCACGGCTAGGCAAGGAAAGAGTAACGGAAGGAAAGGAAGGCAAAGCAATGCAAGGCAAGGCAAGTGTAACAAAAGGCACGGCACGGCAAGGGGAAACAAGGGTAAGGCACGACAACGCAAGGTTAGGCAGTGCACGGCAAGGCAAGGAAAGGGTAACGCAAGGCAAGGTACGGTGAGGCAAGGGAAGGCTAATGCACGACAACGCAAGGCTAGGCAGTGCACAGCTAGGCAAGGAAAGAGTAACGGAAGGAAAGGAAGGCAAGGCAAAGAAAGGCAAGGCAAGTGTAACGGAAGGAACGGCACAGCAAGGGGAAACAAGGCTAAGGCACGACAACGCACGGCTAGGCAGTGCACGGCTAGGCAAGGAAAGAGTAACGGAAGGAAAGAAAGGCAAGGGAAAGCAAGGGAAGGCAAGGCTAACGGAAGGAACGGCACGGTACGGGGAAACAAGGCTAAGGCACGACAACGCAGGACTAGGCAATGCACGGCAAGGCAAAGAAAGGGTAACGCAAGGCAAGGCACGGTCAGGCGACGCAAGGCTAAGGCACGACAACGCAAGGCTAGGCAATGCACGGAAGGTAAGTAAAGAGTAACGGAAGGCAAGGAAGGCAAGGGAAAGCAAGGGTAGGCAAGGGCAACGGACGGAACGGCACGTTAAGGGGAAACAAGCCTAAGGCACGACAACGCAGGACTAGGCAATGCACGGCAAGGCAAGGAAAGGGTAAGGCAAGGCAAGGCACGGTCAGGCGAGGCAACGCTAATGCACGAAAAAGCAGGGCTAGGCAATGCACGGCAAGGCAAGGAAAGGGTAACGCAAGGCAAGGCACGGTCAGGCGAGGCAAGGCTAATGCACGACAACGCAAGGCTAGGCAATGCACGGCAAGGCAAGGAAAGAGTAACGCAAGGCAATGCACGGTCAGGCGAGGCAAGGCTAAGGCACGACAACGCAAGGCTACGCAGTGCTCGGCAAGGCAAGGAAAGAGTAACGGAATGAAAGAAAGGCAAGGGAAAGCAAGGGAAGGCAAGGGTAACGGAAGGAACGGCACGGTAAGGGGAAAAAAGGCTAAGGCACGACAACGCAGGACTAGGCAATGCACGGCAAGGCAAAGAAAGCGTAACGCAAGGCAAGGCACGGTCAGGCGAGGCAAGGCTAATGCACGACAACGCAAGGCTAGGCAATGCACGGCTAGGCAAGGAAAGAGTAACGGAAGGAGAGGAAGGCAAGGCAAAGCAAGGCAAGGCAAGTGTAACAAAAGGCAAGGCACGGCAAGGGGAAACAAGGGTAAGGCACGGCAACGCACGGCTAGGCAATGCACGGCCAAGCAAGGAAAGGGTCACGCAAGGCAAGGCACGGTGAGGAAAGGCAAGGCTAATGCACGACAATGCAGGGCTAGGCAATGCACGGCAAGGTAAGGAAAGCATAACGCAAGGCAAGGCACGGTCAGGCGAGCCAAGGCTAAGGCACGACAACGCAAGTCTAGGCAGTGCACGGCTAGGCAAGGAAAGAGTAACGGAAGGAAAGGAAGGCAAGGCAAAGTAAGGCAAGGCAAGTGTAACGGAAGAAACGGCACAGCAAGGGGAAACAAGGCTAAGGCAAGACAACGCACGGCTAGGCAGTGCACGGCAAGGCAAGGAAAGAGTAACGGAAGGAAAGAAAGGCAAGGGAAAGCAAGGGAAGGCAAGGCTAACGGAAGGAACGGCACGGTACGGGGAAACAAGGCTAAGGCACGACAACGCAGGACTAGGCAATGCACGGCAAGGCAAAGAAAGGGTAAAGCAAGGCAAGGCACGGTCAGGCGACGCAAGGCTAAGGCACGACAACGCAAGGCTAGGCAATGCACGGAAGGTAAGTAAAGAGTAACGGAAGGAAAGGAAGGCAAGGCAAAGAAAGGCAAGGCAAGTGTAACGGAAGGAACGGCACAGCAAGGGGAAACAAGGCTAAGGCACGACAACGCACGGCTAGGCAGTGCACGGCTAGGCAAGGAAAGAGTAACGGAAGGAAAGAAAGGCAAGGGAAAGCAAGGGAAGGCAAGGCTAACGGAAGGAACGGCACGGTACGGGGAAACAAGGCTAAGGCACGACAACGCAGGACTAGGCAATGCACGGCAAGGCAAAGAAAGGGTAACGCAAGGCAAGGCACGGTCAGGCGACGCAAGGCTAAGGCACGACAACGCAAGGCTAGGCAATGCACGGAAGGTAAGTAAAGAGTAACGGAAGGCAAGGAAGGCAAGGGAAAGCAAGGGAAGGCAAGGGCAACGGACGGAACGGCAGGTTAAGGGGAAACAAGCCTAAGGCACGACAACGCAGGACTAGGCAATGCACGGCAAGGCAAGGAAAGGGTAACGCAAGGCAAGGCACGGTCAGGCGAGGCAACGCTAATGCACGAAAAAGCACGGCTAGGCAATGCACGGCAAGGCAAGGAAATGGTAACGCAAGGCAAGGCACGGTCAGGCGAGGCAAGGCTAATGCACGACAACGCAAGGCTAGGCAATGCACGGCAAGGCAAGGAAAGGGTAACGCAAGGCAATGCACGGTCAGGCGAGGCAAGGCTAATGCACGACAACGCAAGGCTAGGCAGTGCTCGGCAAGGCAAGGAAAGAGTAACGGAAGGAAAGAAAGGCAAGGGAAAGCAAGGGAAGGCAAGGGTAACGGAAGGAACGGCACAGTAAGGGGAAACAAGGCTAAGGCACGACAACGCAGGACTAGGCAATGCACGGCAAGGCAAAGAAAGGGTAACGGAAGGAGAGGAAGGCAAGGCAAAGCAAGCCAAGGCAAGTGTAACAAAAGGCAAGGCACGGCAAGGGGAAACAAAGGTAAGGCACGGCAACGCACGGCTAGGCAATGCACGGCCAAGCCATGAAAGGGTAACGCAAGGCAAGGCACGGTGAGGAAAGGCAAGGCTAATGCACGACAATGCAGGGCTAGGCAATGCACGGCAAGGGAAGGAAAGCATAACGCAAGGCAAGGCACGGTCAGGCGAGGCAAGGCTAATGCACGACAACGCAAGGCTAGGCAGTGCTCGGCAAGGCAAGGAAAGAGTAACGGAAGGAAAGAAAGGCAAGGGAAAGCAAGGGAAGGCAAGGGTAACGGAAGGAACGGCACGGTAAGGGGAAACAAGGCTAAGGCACGACAACGCAGGACTAGGCAATGCACGGCAAGGCAAAGAAAGGGTAACGCAAGGCAAGGCACGGTCAGGCGAGGCAAGGCTAATGCACGACAAGGCAAGGCTAGGCAATGCACGGCTAGGCAAGGAAAGAGTAACGGAAGGAGAGGAAGGCAAGGCAAAGCAAGGCAAGGCAAGTGTAACAAAAGGCAAGGCACGGCAAGGGGAAACAAGGGTAAGGCACGGCAACGCACGGCTAGGCAATGCACGGCCAAGCAAGGAAAGGGTAACGCAAGGCAAGGCACGGTGAGGAAAGGCAAGGCTAATGCACGACAATGCAGGGCTAGGCAATGCACGGCAAGGCAAGGAAAGCATAACGCAAGGCAAGGCACGGTCAGGCGAGGCAAGGCTAATGCACGACAACGCAAGGCTAGGCAGTGCTCAGCAAGGCAAGGAAAGAGTAAGGGAAGGAAAGAAAGGCAAGGGAAAGCAAGGGAAGGCAAGGGTAACGGAAGGAACGGCACGGTAAGGGGAAACAAGGCTAAGGCACGACAACGCAGGAAAGAGTAAAGAGTAACGGAAGGAAAGAAAGGCAAGGGAAAGCAAGGGAAGGCAAGGCTAACGGAAGGAACGGCACGGTACGGGGAAACAAGGCTAAGGCACGACAACGCAGGACTAGGCAATGCACGGCAAGGCAAAGAAAGGGTAACGCAAGGCAAGGCACGGTCAGGCGACGCAAGGCTAAGGCACGACAACGCAAGGCTAGGCAATGCACGGAAGGTAAGTAAAGAGTAACGGAAGGCAAGGAAGGCAAGGGAAAGCAAGGGTAGGCAAGGGCAACGGACGGAACGGCACGTTAAGGGGAAACAAGCCTAAGGCACGACAACGCAGGACTAGGCAATGCACGGCAAGGCAAGGAAAGGGTAACGCAAGGCAAGGCACGGTCAGGCGAGGCAAGGCTAATGCACGACAACGCAAGGCTAGGCAATGCACGGCAAGGCAAGGAAAGAGTAACGCAAGGCAATGCACGGTCAGGCGAGGCAAGGCTAAGGCACGACAACGCAAGGCTAGGCAGTGCTCGGCAAGGCAAGGAAAGAGTAACGGAATGAAAGAAAGGCAAGGGAAAGCAAGGGAAGGCAAGGGTAACGGAAGGAACGGCACGGTAAGGGGAAAAAAGGCTAAGGCACGACAACGCAGGACTAGGCAATGCACGGCAAGGCAAAGAAAGCGTAACGCAAGGCAAGGCACGGTCAGGCGAGGCAAGGCTAATGCACGACAACGCAAGGCTAGGCAATGCACGGCTAGGCAAGGAAAGAGTAACGGAAGGAGAGGAAGGCAAGGCAAAGCAAGGCAAGGCAAGTGTAACAAAAGGCAAGGCACGGCAAGGGGAAACAAGGGTAAGGCACGGCAACGCACGTCTAGGCAATGCACGGCCAAGCAAGGAAAGGGTAACGCAAGGCAAGGGACGGTGAGGAAAGGCAAGGCTAATGCACGACAATGCAGGGCTAGGCAATGCACGGCAAGGCAAGGAAAGCATAACGCAAGGCAATGCACGGTCAGGCGAGGCAAGGCTAAGGCACGACAACGCAAGGCTAGGCAGTGCTCGGCAAGGCAAGGAAAGAGTAACGGAAGGAAAGAAAGGCAAGGGAAAGCAAGGGAAGGCAAGGGTAACGGAAGGAACGGCACGGTAAGGGGAAACAAGGCTAAGGCACGACAACGCCGGACTAGGCAATGCACGGCAAGGCAAAGAAAGCGTAACGCAAGGCAAGGCACGGTCAGGCGAGGCAAGGCTAATGCACGACAACGCAAGGCTAGGCAATGCACGGCTAGGCAATGAAAGAGTATCGGAAGGAGAGGAAGGCAAGGCAAATCAAGGCAAGTTAAGTGTAACAAAAGGCAAGGCACGGCAAGGGGAAACAAGGGTAAGGCACGGCAACGCACGGCTAGGCAATGCACGGCCAAGCAAGGCAAGGAAAGTGTAACAAAAGGCAAGGCACGGTGAGGAAAGGCAAGGCTAATGCACGACAATGCAGGGCTAGGCAATGCACGGCAAGGTAAAGAAAGCATAACGCAAGGCAAGGCACGGTCAGGCGAGGCAAGGCTAATGCACGACAACGCAAGGCTAGGCAGTGCTCGGCAAGGCAAGGAAAGAGTAACGGAAGGAAAGAAAGGCAAGGGAAAGCAAGGGAAGGCAAGGGTAACGGAAGGAACGGCACGGTAAGGGGAAACAAGGCTAAGGCACGACAACGCAGGATTAGGCAATGCACGGCAAGGCAAGGAAAGGGTAACGCAAGGCAATGCACGGTCAGGCGAGGCAAGGCTAAGGCAGGACAACGCAAGGCTAGGCAATGCACGGAAGGCAAGCAAAGAGTAACGGAAGGCAAGGAAGGCAAGGGAAGGCAAAGGTAAAGGAAGGAACGGCACGGTAAGCGGAAACAAGGCTAAGGCACGACAACTCAGGACTAGGCAATGCAAGGCAAGGCAAGGAAAGGGTAACGCAAGGCAAGGCACGGTAAGGCGAGGCAAGGCTAATGCACGACAACGCAAGGCTAGGCAATGCACGGCTAGGCAAGGAAAGAGTAACGGAAGGAAAGGAAGGCAAGGCAAAGAAAGGCAAGGCAAGTGTAACGGAAGGAACGGCACAGCAAGGGGAAACAAGGCTAAGGCACGACAACGCACGGCTAGGCAGTGCACGGCTAGGCAAGGAAAGAGTAACGGAAGGAAAGAAAGGCAAGGGAAAGCAAGGGAAGGCAAGGGTAACGGAAGGAACGGCACGGTAAGGGGAAACAAGGCTAAGGCACGACAACGCAGGACTAGGCAATGCACGGCATGGCAAAGAAAGGGTAACGCAAGGCAAGGCACGGTCAGGCGACGCAAGGCTAAGGCACGACAACGCAAGGCTAGGCAATGCACGGAAGGTAAGTAAAGAGTAACGGAAGGCAAGGAAGGCAAGGCAAAGCAAGGCAAGGCAAGTGTAACAAAAGGCAAGGCACGGCAAGGGGAAACAAGGGTAAGGCACGGCAACGCACGGCTAGGCAATGCACGGCCAAGCAAAGAAAGGGTAACGCAAGGCAAGGCACGGTCAGGCGAGCCAAGGCTAAGGCACGACAACGCAAGGCTAGGCAGTGCACGGCTAGGCAAGGAAAGAGTAACGGAAGGAAAGGAAGTCAAGGCAAAGTAAGGCAAGGCAAGTGTAACGGAAGAAACGGCACAGCAAGGGGAAAGAAGGCTAAGGCAAGACAACGCACGGCTAGGCAATGCACGGCAAGGGAAGGAAAGGGTAACGCAAGGCAAGGCACGGTCAGGCGAGGCAAGGCTAAGGCACGACAACGCAAGGCTAGGCAGTGCTCGGCAAGGCAAGGAAAGAGTAACGGAATGAAAGAAAGGCAAGGGAAAGCAAGGGAAGGCAAGGGTAACGGAAGGAACGGCACGGTAAGGGGAAAAAAGGCTAAGGCACGACAACGCAGGACTAGGCAATGCACGGCAAGGCAAAGAAAGCGTAACGCAAGGCAAGGCACGGTCAGGCGAGGCAAGGCTAATGCACGACAACGCAAGGCTAGGCAATGCACGGCTAGGCAAGGAAAGAGTAACGGAAGGAGAGGAAGGCAAGGCAAAGCAAGGCAAGGCAAGTGTAACAAAAGGCAAGGCACGGCAAGGGGAAACAAGGGTAAGGCACGGCAACGCACGGCTAGGCAATGCACGGCCAAGCAAGGAAAGGGTCACGCAAGGCAAGGCACGGTGAGGAAAGGCAAGGCTAATGCACGACAATGCAGGGCTAGGCAATGCACGGCAAGGTAAGGAAAGCATAACGCAAGGCAAGGCACGGTCAGGCGAGCCAAGGCTAAGGCACGACAACGCAAATCTAGGCAGTGCACGGCTAGGCAAGGACAGAGTAACGGAAGGAAAGGAAAGCAAGGCAAAGTAAGGCAAGGCACGTGTAACGGAAGAAACGGCACAGCAAGGGGAAACAAGGCTAAGGCAAGACAACGCACGGCTAGGCAGTGCACGGCAAGGCAAGGAAAGAGTAACGGAAGGAAAGAAAGGCAAGGGAAAGCAAGGGAAGGCAAGGCTAACGGAAGGAACGGCACGGTACGGGGAAACAAGGCTAAGGCACGACAACGCAGGACTAGGCAATGCACGGCAAGGCAAAGAAAGGGTAAAGCAAGGCAAGGCACGGTCAGGCGACGCAAGGCTAAGGCACGACAACGCAAGGCTAGGCAATGCACGGAAGGTAAGTAAAGAGTAACGGAAGGAAAGGAAGGCAAGGCAAAGAAAGGCAAGGCAAGTGTAACGGAAGGAACGGCACAGCAAGGGGAAACAAGGCTAAGGCACGACAACGCACGGCTAGGCAGTGCACGGCTAGGCAAGGAAAGAGTAACGGAAGGAAAGAAAGGCAAGGGAAAGCAAGGGAAGGCAAGGCTAACGGAAGGAACGGCACGGTACGGGGAAACAAGGCTAAGGCACGACAACGCAGGACTAGGCAATGCACGGCAAGGCAAAGAAAGGGTAACGCAAGGCAAGGCACGGTCAGGCGACGCAAGGCTAAGGCACGACAACGCAAGGCTAGGCAATGCACGGAAGGTAAGTAAAGAGTAACGGAAGGCAAGGAAGGCAAGGGAAAGCAAGGGAAGGCAAGGGCAACGGACGGAACGGCAGGTTAAGGGGAAACAAGCCTAAGGCACGACAACGCAGGACTAGGCAATGCACGGCAAGGCAAGGAAAGGGTAACGCAAGGCAAGGCACGGTCAGGCGAGGCAACGCTAATGCACGAAAAAGCACGGCTAGGCAATGCACGGCAAGGCAAGGAAATGGTAACGCAAGGCAAGGCACGGTCAGGCGAGGCAAGGCTAATGCACGACAACGCAAGGCTAGGCAATGCACGGCAAGGCAAGGAAAGGGTAACGCAAGGCAATGCACGGTCAGGCGAGGCAAGGCTAATGCACGACAACGCAAGGCTAGGCAGTGCTCGGCAAGGCAAGGAAAGAGTAACGGAAGGAAAGAAAGGCAAGGGAAAGCAAGGGAAGGCAAGGGTAACGGAAGGAACGGCACAGTAAGGGGAAACAAGGCTAAGGCACGACAACGCAGGACTAGGCAATGCACGGCAAGGCAAAGAAAGGGTAACGGAAGGAGAGGAAGGCAAGGCAAAGCAAGCCAAGGCAAGTGTAACAAAAGGCAAGGCACGGCAAGGGGAAACAAAGGTAAGGCACGGCAACGCACGGCTAGGCAATGCACGGCCAAGCCATGAAAGGGTAACGCAAGGCAAGGCACGGTGAGGAAAGGCAAGGCTAATGCACGACAATGCAGGGCTAGGCAATGCACGGCAAGGGAAGGAAAGCATAACGCAAGGCAAGGCACGGTCAGGCGAGGCAAGGCTAATGCACGACAACGCAAGGCTAGGCAGTGCTCGGCAAGGCAAGGAAAGAGTAACGGAAGGAAAGAAAGGCAAGGGAAAGCAAGGGAAGGCAAGGGTAACGGAAGGAACGGCACGGTAAGGGGAAACAAGGCTAAGGCACGACAACGCAGGACTAGGCAATGCACGGCAAGGCAAAGAAAGGGTAACGCAAGGCAAGGCACGGTCAGGCGAGGCAAGGCTAATGCACGACAAGGCAAGGCTAGGCAATGCACGGCTAGGCAAGGAAAGAGTAACGGAAGGAGAGGAAGGCAAGGCAAAGCAAGGCAAGGCAAGTGTAACAAAAGGCAAGGCACGGCAAGGGGAAACAAGGGTAAGGCACGGCAACGCACGGCTAGGCAATGCACGGCCAAGCAAGGAAAGGGTAACGCAAGGCAAGGCACGGTGAGGAAAGGCAAGGCTAATGCACGACAATGCAGGGCTAGGCAATGCACGGCAAGGCAAGGAAAGCATAACGCAAGGCAAGGCACGGTCAGGCGAGGCAAGGCTAATGCACGACAACGCAAGGCTAGGCAGTGCTCAGCAAGGCAAGGAAAGAGTAAGGGAAGGAAAGAAAGGCAAGGGAAAGCAAGGGAAGGCAAGGGTAACGGAAGGAACGGCACGGTAAGGGGAAACAAGGCTAAGGCACGACAACGCACGGCTAGGCAGTGCACGGCTAGGCAAGGAAAGAGTAACGGAAGGAAAGAAAGGCAAGGGAAAGCAAGGGAAGGCAAGGCTAACGGAAGGAACGGCACGGTACGGGGAAACAAGGCTAAGGCACGACAACGCAGGACTAGGCAATGCACGGCAAGGCAAAGAAAGGGTAACGCAAGGCAAGGCACGGTCAGGCGACGCAAGGCTAAGGCACGACAACGCAAGGCTAGGCAATGCACGGAAGGTAAGTAAAGAGTAACGGAAGGCAAGGAAGGCAAGGGAAAGCAAGGGTAGGCAAGGGCAACGGACGGAACGGCACGTTAAGGGGAAACAAGCCTAAGGCACGACAACGCAGGACTAGGCAATGCACGGCAAGGCAAGGAAAGGGTAACGCAAGGCAAGGCACGGTCAGGCGAGGCAAGGCTAATGCACGACAACGCAAGGCTAGGCAATGCACGGCAAGGCAAGGAAAGAGTAACGCAAGGCAATGCACGGTCAGGCGAGGCAAGGCTAAGGCACGACAACGCAAGGCTAGGCAGTGCTCGGCAAGGCAAGGAAAGAGTAACGGAATGAAAGAAAGGCAAGGGAAAGCAAGGGAAGGCAAGGGTAACGGAAGGAACGGCACGGTAAGGGGAAAAAAGGCTAAGGCACGACAACGCAGGACTAGGCAATGCACGGCAAGGCAAAGAAAGCGTAACGCAAGGCAAGGCACGGTCAGGCGAGGCAAGGCTAATGCACGACAACGCAAGGCTAGGCAATGCACGGCTAGGCAAGGAAAGAGTAACGGAAGGAGAGGAAGGCAAGGCAAAGCAAGGCAAGGCAAGTGTAACAAAAGGCAAGGCACGGCAAGGGGAAACAAGGGTAAGGCACGGCAACGCACGTCTAGGCAATGCACGGCCAAGCAAGGAAAGGGTAACGCAAGGCAAGGGACGGTGAGGAAAGGCAAGGCTAATGCACGACAATGCAGGGCTAGGCAATGCACGGCAAGGCAAGGAAAGCATAACGCAAGGCAATGCACGGTCAGGCGAGGCAAGGCTAAGGCACGACAACGCAAGGCTAGGCAGTGCTCGGCAAGGCAAGGAAAGAGTAACGGAAGGAAAGAAAGGCAAGGGAAAGCAAGGGAAGGCAAGGGTAACGGAAGGAACGGCACGGTAAGGGGAAACAAGGCTAAGGCACGACAACGCAGGACTAGGCAATGCACGGCAAGGCAAAGAAAGCGTAACGCAAGGCAAGGCACGGTCAGGCGAGGCAAGGCTAATGCACGACAACGCAAGGCTAGGCAATGCACGGCTAGGCAATGAAAGAGTATCGGAAGGAGAGGAAGGCAAGGCAAATCAAGGCAAGTTAAGTGTAACAAAAGGCAAGGCACGGCAAGGGGAAACAAGGGTAAGGCACGGCAACGCACGGCTAGGCAATGCACGGCCAAGCAAGGCAAGACAAGTGTAACAAAAGGCAAGGCACGGTGAGGAAAGGCAAGGCTAATGCACGACAATGCAGGGCTAGGCAATGCACGGCAAGGTAAAGAAAGCATAACGCAAGGCAAGGCACGGTCAGGCGAGGCAAGGCTAATGCACGACAACGCAAGGCTAGGCAGTGCTCGGCAAGGCAAGGAAAGAGTAACGGAAGGAAAGAAAGGCAAGGGAAAGCAAGGGAAGGCAAGGGTAACGGAAGGAACGGCACGGTAAGGGGAAACAAGGCTAAGGCACGACAACGCAGGATTAGGCAATGCACGGCAAGGCAAGGAAAGGGTAACGCAAGGCAATGCACGGTCAGGCGAGGCAAGGCTAAGGCAGGACAACGCAAGGCTAGGCAATGCACGGAAGGCAAGCAAAGAGTAACGGAAGGCAAGGAAGGCAAGGGAAGGCAAAGGTAAAGGAAGGAACGGCACGGTAAGCGGAAACAAGGCTAAGGCACGACAACTCAGGACTAGGCAATGCAAGGCAAGGCAAGGAAAGGGTAACGCAAGGCAAGGCACGGTAAGGCGAGGCAAGGCTAATGCACGACAACGCAAGGCTAGGCAATGCACGGCTAGGCAAGGAAAGAGTAACGGAAGGAAAGAAAGGCAAGGCAAAGAAAGGCAAGGCAAGTGTAACGGAAGGAACGGCACAGCAAGGGGAAAGAAGGCTAAGGCAAGACAACGCACGGCTAGGCAATGCACGGCAAGGGAAGGAAAGGGTAACGCAAGGCAAGGCACGGTCAGGCGAGGCAAGGCTAATGCACGACAACGCAAGGCTAGGCAATGCACGGCTAGGCAAGGAAAGAGTAACGGAAGGAAAGGAAGGCAAAGCAAAGCAAGGCAAGGCAAGTGTAACAAAAGGCACGGCACGGCAAGGGGAAACAAGGGTAAGGCACGACAACGCAAGGCTAGGCAGTGCACGGCAAGGCAAGGAAAGGGTAACGAAAGGCAAGGTACGGTGAGGGAAGGGAAGGCTAATGCACGACAACGCAAGGCTAGGCAGTGCACGGCTAGGCAAGGAAAGAGTAACGGAAGGAAAGGAAGGCAAGGCAAAGAAAGGCAAGGCAAGTGTAACGGAAGGAACGGCACAGCAAGGGGAAACAAGGCTAAGGCACGACAACGCACGGCTAGGCAGTGCACGGCTAGGCAAGGAAAGAGTAACGGAAGGAAAGAAAGGCAAGGGAAAGCAAGGGAAGGCAAGGCTAACGGAAGGAACGGCACGGTACGGGGAAACAAGGCTAAGGCACGACAACGCAGGACTAGGCAATGCACGGCAAGGCAAAGAAAGGGTAACGCAAGGCAAGGCACGGTCAGACGACGCAAGGCTAAGGCACGACAACGCAAGGCTAGGCAATGCACGGAAGGTAAGTAAAGGGTAACGCAAGGCAAGGCACGGTCAGGCGAGGCAAGGCTAATGCACGACAACGCAAGGCTAGGCAATTCACGGCAAGGCAAGGAAAGAGTAACGCAAGGCAATGCACGGTCAGGCGAGGCAAGGCTAAGGCACGACAACGCAAGGCTAGGCAATGCACGGCAAGGCAAGGAAAGAGTAACGCAAGGCAATGCACGGTCAGGCGAGGCAAGGCTAAGGCACGACAACGCAAGGCTAGGCAATGCACGGTTAGGCAAGGAAAGAGTAACGGAAGGAGAGGAAGGCAAGGCAAAGCAAGGCAAGGCAAGTGTAACAAAAGGCAAGGCACGGCAAGGGGAAACAAGGGTAAGGCACGGCAAATCACGGCTACGCAATGCACGGCCAAGCAAGGAAAGGGTAACGCAAGGCAAGGCACGGTGAGGAAAGGCAAGGCTAATGCACGACAATGCAGGGCTAGGCAATGCACGGCAAGGCAAGGAAAGCATAACGCAAGGCAAGGCACGGTCAGGCGAGGCAAGGCTAATGCACGACAACGCAAGGCTAGGCAGTGCTCGGCAAGGCAAGGAAAGAGTAACGGAAGGAAAGAAAGGCAAGGGAAAGCAAGGGAAGGCAAGGGTAACGGAAGGAACGGCACGGTAAGGGGAAACAAGGCTAAGGCACGACAACGCAGGACTAGGCAATGCACGGCAAGGCAAGGAAAGGGTAACGCAAGGCAAGGCACGGTCAGGCGAGGCAAGGCTAAGGCAGGACAACGCAAGGCTAGGCAATGCACGGAAGGCAAGCAAAGAGTAACGGAAGGCAAGGAAGGCAAGGGAAGGCAAAGGTAAAGGAAGGAACGGCACGGTAAGCGGAAACAAGGCTAAGGCACGACAACGCACGGCTAGGCAGTGCACGGCTAGGCAAGGAAAGGGAAGGAAAGGAAGGCAAGGCAAAGTAAGGCAAGGCACGTGTAACGGAAGAAACGGCACAGCAAGGGGAAACAAGGCTAAGGCAAGACAACGCACGGCTAGGCAATGCACGGCAAGGGAAGGAAAGGGTAACGCAAGGCAAGGCACGGTCAGGCGAGGCAAGGCTAATGCACGACAACGCAAGGCTAGGCAATGCACGGCTAGGCAAGGAAAGAGTAACGGAAGGAAAGGAAGGCAAAGCAATGCAAGGCAAGGCAAGTTTAACAAAAGGCACGGCACGGCAAGGGGAAACAAGGGTAAGGCACGACAACGCAAGGCTAGGCAGTGCACGGCAAGGCAAGGAAAGGGTAACGCAAGGCAAGGTACGGTGAGGCAAGGGAAGGCTAATGCACGACAACGCAAGGCTAGGCAGTGCACAGCTAGGCAAGGAAAGAGTAACGGAAGGAAAGGAAGGCAAGGCAAAGAAAGGCAAGGCAAGTGTAACGGAAGGAACGGCACAGCAAGGGGAAACAAGGCTAAGGCACGACAACGCACGGCTAGGCAGTGCACGGCTAGGCAAGGAAAGAGTAACGGAAGGAAAGAAAGGCAAGGGAAAGCAAGGGAAGGCAAGGCTAACGGAAGGAACGGCACGGTACGGGGAAACAAGGCTAAGGCACGACAACGCAGGACTAGGCAATACACGGCAAGGCAAAGAAAGGGTAACGCAAGGCAAGGCACGGTCAGGCGACGCAAGGCTAAGGCACGACAACGCAAGGCTAGGCAATGCACGGAAGGTAAGTAAAGAGTAACGGAAGGCAAGGAAGGCAAGGGAAAGCAAGGGTAGGCAAGGGCAACGGACGGAACGGCACGTTAAGGGGAAACAAGCCTAAGGCACGACAACGCAGGACTAGGCAATGCACGGCAAGGCAAGGAAAGGGTAAGGCAAGGCAAGGCACGGTCAGGCGAGGCAACGCTAATGCACGAAAAAGCAGGGCTAGGCAATGCACGGCAAGGCAAGGAAAGGGTAACGCAAGGCAAGGCACGGTCAGGCGAGGCAAGGCTAATGCACGACAACGCAAGGCTAGGCAATGCACGGCAAGGCAAGGAAAGAGTAACGCAAGGCAATGCACGGTCAGGCGAGGCAAGGCTAAGGCACGACAACGCAAGGCTACGCAGTGCTCGGCAAGGCAAGGAAAGAGTAACGGAATGAAAGAAAGGCAAGGGAAAGCAAGGGAAGGCAAGGGTAACGGAAGGAACGGCACGGTAAGGGGAAAAAAGGCTAAGGCACGACAACGCAGGACTAGGCAATGCACGGCAAGGCAAAGAAAGCGTAACGCAAGGCAAGGCACGGTCAGGCGAGGCAAGGCTAATGCACGACAACGCAAGGATAGGCAATGCACGGCTAGGCAAGGAAAGAGTAACGGAAGGAGAGGAAGGCAAGGCAAAGCAAGGCAAGGCAAGTGTAACAAAAGGCAAGGCACGGCAAGGGGAAACAAGGGTAAGGCACGGCAACGCACGGCTAGGCAATGCACGGCCAAGCAAGGAAAGGGTCACGCAAGGCAAGGCACGGTGAGGAAAGGCAAGGCTAATGCACGACAATGCAGGGCTAGGCAATGCACGGCAAGGTAAGGAAAGCATAACGCAAGGCAAGGCACGGTCAGGCGAGCCAAGGCTAAGGCACGACAACGCAAGTCTAGGCAGTGCACGGCTAGGCAAGGAAAGAGTAACGGAAGGAAAGGAAGGCAAGGCAAAGTAAGGCAAGGCAAGTGTAACGGAAGAAACGGCACAGCAAGGGGAAACAAGGCTAAGGCAAGACAACGCACGGCTAGGCAGTGCACGGCAAGGCAAGGAAAGAGTAACGGAAGGAAAGAAAGGCAAGGGAAAGCAAGGGAAGGCAAGGCTAACGGAAGGAACGGCACGGTACGGGGAAACAAGGCTAAGGCACGACAACGCAGGACTAGGCAATGCACGGCAAGGCAAAGAAAGGGTAAAGCAAGGCAAGGCACGGTCAGGCGACGCAAGGCTAAGGCACGACAACGCAAGGCTAGGCAATGCACGGAAGGTAAGTAAAGAGTAACGGAAGGAAAGGAAGGCAAGGCAAAGAAAGGCAAGGCAAGTGTAACGGAAGGAACGGCACAGCAAGGGGAAACAAGGCTAAGGCACGACAACGCACGGCTAGGCAGTGCACGGCTAGGCAAGGAAAGAGTAACGGAAGGAAAGAAAGGCAAGGGAAAGCAAGGGAAGGCAAGGCTAACGGAAGGAACGGCACGGTACGGGGAAACAAGGCTAAGGCACGACAACGCAGGACTAGGCAATGCACGGCAAGGCAAAGAAAGGGTAACGCAAGGCAAGGCACGGTCAGGCGACGCAAGGCTAAGGCACGACAACGCAAGGCTAGGCAATGCACGGAAGGTAAGTAAAGAGTAACGGAAGGCAAGGAAGGCAAGGGAAAGCAAGGGAAGGCAAGGGCAACGGACGGAACGGCAGGTTAAGGGGAAACAAGCCTAAGGCACGACAACGCAGGACTAGGCAATGCACGGCAAGGCAAGGAAAGGGTAACGCAAGGCAAGGCACGGTCAGGCGAGGCAACGCTAATGCACGAAAAAGCACGGCTAGGCAATGCACGGCAAGGCAAGGAAATGGTAACGCAAGGCAAGGCACGGTCAGGCGAGGCAAGGCTAATGCACGACAACGCAAGGCTAGGCAATGCACGGCAAGGCAAGGAAAGGGTAACGCAAGGCAATGCACGGTCAGGCGAGGCAAGGCTAATGCACGACAACGCAAGGCTAGGCAGTGCTCGGCAAGGCAAGGAAAGAGTAACGGAAGGAAAGAAAGGCAAGGGAAAGCAAGGGAAGGCAAGGGTAACGGAAGGAACGGCACAGTAAGGGGAAACAAGGCTAAGGCACGACAACGCAGGACTAGGCAATGCACGGCAAGGCAAAGAAAGGGTAACGGAAGGAGAGGAAGGCAAGGCAAAGCAAGCCAAGGCAAGTGTAACAAAAGGCAAGGCACGGCAAGGGGAAACAAAGGTAAGGCACTTCAACGCACGGCTAGGCAATGCACGGCCAAGCCATGAAAGGGTAACGCAAGGCAAGGCACGGTGAGGAAAGGCAAGGCTAATGCACGACAATGCAGGGCTAGGCAATGCACGGCAAGGGAAGGAAAGCATAACGCAAGGCAAGGCACGGTCAGGCGAGGCAAGGCTAATGCACGACAACGCAAGGCTAGGCAGTGCTCGGCAAGGCAAGGAAAGAGTAACGGAAGGAAAGAAAGGCAAGGGAAAGCAAGGGAAGGCAAGGGTAACGGAAGGAACGGCACGGTAAGGGGAAACAAGGCTAAGGCACGACAACGCAGGACTAGGCAATGCACGGCAAGGCAAAGAAAGGGTAACGCAAGGCAAGGCACGGTCAGGCGAGGCAAGGCTAATGCACGACAAGGCAAGGCTAGGCAATGCACGGCTAGGCAAGGAAAGAGTAACGGAAGGAGAGGAAGGCAAGGCAAAGCAAGGCAAGGCAAGTGTAACAAAAGGCAAGGCACGGCAAGGGGAAACAAGGGTAAGGCACGGCAACGCACGGCTAGGCAATGCACGGCCAAGCAAGGAAAGGGTAACGCAAGGCAAGGCACGGTGAGGAAAGGCAAGGCTAATGCACGACAATGCAGGGCTAGGCAATGCACGGCAAGGCAAGGAAAGCATAACGCAAGGCAAGGCACGGTCAGGCGAGGCAAGGCTAATGCACGACAACGCAAGGCTAGGCAGTGCTCGGCAAGGCAAGGAAAGGGTAAGGAAAGAAAGGCAAGGGAAAGCAAGGGAAGGCAAGGGTAACGGAAGGAACGGCACGGTAAGGGGAAACAAGGCTAAGGCACGACAACGCACGGCTAGGCAGTGCACGGCTAGGCAAGGAAAGAGTAACGGAAGGAAAGAAAGGCAAGGGAAAGCAAGGGAAGGCAAGGCTAACGGAAGGAACGGCACGGTACGGGGAAACAAGGCTAAGGCACGACAACGCAGGACTAGGCAATGCACGGCAAGGCAAAGAAAGGGTAACGCAAGGCAAGGCACGGTCAGGCGACGCAAGGCTAAGGCACGACAACGCAAGGCTAGGCAATGCACGGAAGGTAAGTAAAGAGTAACGGAAGGCAAGGAAGGCAAGGGAAAGCAAGGGTAGGCAAGGGCAACGGACGGAACGGCACGTTAAGGGGAAACAAGCCTAAGGCACGACAACGCAGGACTAGGCAATGCACGGCAAGGCAAGGAAAGGGTAACGCAAGGCAAGGCACGGTCAGGCGAGGCAAGGCTAATGCACGACAACGCAAGGCTAGGCAATGCACGGCAAGGCAAGGAAAGAGTAACGCAAGGCAATGCACGGTCAGGCGAGGCAAGGCTAAGGCACGACAACGCAAGGCTAGGCAGTGCTCGGCAAGGCAAGGAAAGAGTAACGGAATGAAAGAAAGGCAAGGGAAAGCAAGGGAAGGCAAGGGTAACGGAAGGAACGGCACGGTAAGGGGAAAAAAGGCTAAGGCACGACAACGCAGGACTAGGCAATGCACGGCAAGGCAAAGAAAGCGTAACGCAAGGCAAGGCACGGTCAGGCGAGGCAAGGCTAATGCACGACAACGCAAGGCTAGGCAATGCACGGCTAGGCAAGGAAAGAGTAACGGAAGGAGAGGAAGGCAAGGCAAAGCAAGGCAAGGCAAGTGTAACAAAAGGCAAGGCACGGCAAGGGGAAACAAGGGTAAGGCACGGCAACGCACGTCTAGGCAATGCACGGCCAAGCAAGGAAAGGGTAACGCAAGGCAAGGCACGGTGAGGAAAGGCAAGGCTAATGCACGACAATGCAGGGCTAGGCAATGCACGGCAAGGCAAGGAAAGCATAACGCAAGGCAATGCACGGTCAGGCGAGGCAAGGCTAAGGCACGACAACGCAAGGCTAGGCAGTGCTCGGCAAGGCAAGGAAAGAGTAACGGAAGGAAAGAAAGGCAAGGGAAAGCAAGGGAAGGCAAGGGTAACGGAAGGAACGGCACGGTAAGGGGAAACAAGGCTAAGGCACGACAACGCAGGACTAGGCAATGCACGGCAAGGCAAAGAAAGCGTAACGCAAGGCAAGGCACGGTCAGGCGAGGCAAGGCTAATGCACGACAACGCAAGGCTAGGCAATGCACGGCTAGGCAATGAAAGAGTATCGGAAGGAGAGGAAGGCAAGGCAAATCAAGGCAAGGCAAGTGTAACAAAAGGCAAGGCACGGCAAGGGGAAACAAGGGTAAGGCACGGCAACGCACGGCTAGGCAATGCACGGCCAAGCAAGGAAAGGGTAACGCAAGGCAAGGCACGGTGAGGAAAGGCAAGGCTAATGCACGACAATGCAGGGCTAGGCAATGCACGGCAAGGTAAGGAAAGCATAACGCAAGGCAAGGCACGGTCAGGCGAGGCAAGGCTAATGCACGACAACGCAAGGCTAGGCAGTGCTCGGCAAGGCAAGGAAAGAGTAACGGAAGGAAAGAAAGGCAAGGGAAAGCAAGGGAAGGCAAGGGTAACGGAAGGAACGGCACGGTAAGGGGAAACAAGGCTAAGGCACGACAACGCAGGATTAGGCAATGCACGGCAAGGCAAGGAAAGGGTAACGCAAGGCAATGCACGGTCAGGCGAGGCAAGGCTAAGGCAGGACAACGCAAGGCTAGGCAATGCACGGAAGGCAAGCAAAGAGTAACGGAAGGCAAGGAAGGCAAGGGAAGGCAAAGGTAAAGGAAGGAACGGCACGGTAAGCGGAAACAAGGCTAAGGCACGACAACTCAGGACTAGGCAATGCAAGGCAAGGCAAGGAAAGGGTAACGCAAGGCAAGGCACGGTAAGGCGAGGCAAGGCTAATGCACGACAACGCAAGGCTAGGCAATGCACGGCTAGGCAAGGAAAGAGTAACGGAAGGAAAGGAAGGCAAGGCAAAGAAAGGCAAGGCAAGTGTAACGGAAGGAACGGCACAGCAAGGGGAAACAAGGCTAAGGCACGACAACGCACGGCTAGGCAGTGCACGGCTAGGCAAGGAAAGAGTAACGGAAGGAAAGAAAGGCAAGGGAAAGCAAGGGAAGGCAAGGGTAACGGAAGGAACGGCACGGTAAGGGGAAACAAGGCTAAGGCACGACAACGCAGGACTAGGCAATGCACGGCAAGGCAAAGAAAGGGTAACGCAAGGCAAGGCACGGTCAGGCGACGCAAGGCTAAGGCACGACAACGCAAGGCTAGGCAATGCACGGAAGGTAAGTAAAGAGTAACGGAAGGCAAGGAAGGCAAGGGAAAGCAAGGGTAGGCAAGGGCAACGGACGGAACCGCACGTTAAGGGGAAACAAGCCTAAGGCACGACAACGCAGGACTAGGCAATGCACGGCAAGGCAAGGAAAGGGTAACGCAAGGCAAGGCACGGTCAGGCGAGGCAACGCTAATGCACGAAAAAGCACGGCTAGGCAATGCACGGCAAGGCAAGGAAAGGGTAACGCAAGGCAAGGCACGGTCAGGCGAGGCAAGGCTAATGCACGACAACGCAAGGCTAGGCAATGCACGGCAAGGCAAGGAAAGAGTAACGCAAGGCAATGCACGGTCAGGCGAGGCAAGGCTAAGGCACGACAACGCAAGGCTGGGCAATGCACGGCTAGGCAAGGAAAGAGTAACGGAAGGAGAGGAAGGCAAGGCAAAGCAAGGCAAGGCAAGTGTAATAAAAGGCAAGGCACGGCAAGGGGAAACAAGGGTAAGGCACGGCAACGCACGGCTAGGCAATGCACGGCCAAGCAAGGAAAGGGTAACGCAAGGCAAGGCACGGTGAGGAAAGGCAAGGCTAATGCACGACAATGCAGGGCTAGGCAATGCACGGCAAGGCAAGGAAAGCATAACGCAAGGCAAGGCACGGTCAGGCGAGGCAAGGCTAATGCACGACAACGCAAGGCTAGGCAGTGCTCGGCAAGGCAAGGAAAGAGTAAGGGAAGGAAAGAAAGGCAAGGGAAAGCAAGGGAAGGCAAGGGTAACGGAAGGAACGGCACGGTAAGGGGAAACAAGGCTAAGGCACGACAACGCAAGGCTAGGCAGTGCTCGGCAAGGCAAGGAAAGCATAACGCAAGGCAAGGCACGGTCAGGCGAGGCAAGGCTAAGGCAGGACAACGCAAGGCTAGGCAATGCACGGAAGGCAAGCAAAGAGTAACGGAAGGCAAGGAAGGCAAGGGAAGGCAAAGGTAAAGGAAGGAACGGCACGGTAAGCGGAAACAAGGCTAAGGCACGACAACGCACGGCTAGGCAGTGCACGGCTAGGCAAGGAAAGGGAAGGAAAGGAAGGCAAGGCAAAGTAAGGCAAGGCACGTGTAACGGAAGAAACGGCACAGCAAGGGGAAACAAGGCTAAGGCAAGACAACGCACGGCTAGGCAATGCACGGCAAGGGAACGAAAGGGTAACGCAAGGCAAGGCACGGTCAGGCGAGGCAAGGCTAATGCACGACAACGCAAGGCTAGGCAATGCACGGCTAGGCAAGGAAAGAGTAACGGAAGGAAAGGAAGGCAAAGCAATGCAAGGCAAGGCAAGTGTAACAAAAGGCACGGCACGGCAAGGGGAAACAAGGGTAAGGCACGACAACGCAAGGCTAGGCAGTGCACGGCAAGGCAAGGAAAGGGTAACGCAAGGCAAGGTACGGTGAGGCAAGGGAAGGCTAATGCACGACAACGCAAGGCTAGGCAGGGCACAGCTAGGCAAGGAAAGAGTAACGGAAGGAAAGGAAGGCAAGGCAAAGAAAGGCAAGGCAAGTGAAACGGAAGGAACGGCACGGTAAGGGGAAACAAGGCTAAGGCACGACAACGCAGGCTAGGCAGTGCTCGGCAAGGCAAGGAAAGAGTAACGGAAGGAAAGAAAGGCAAGGGAAAGCAAGGGAAGGCAAGGCTAACGGAAGGAACGGCACGGTACGGGGAAACAAGGCTAAGGCACGACAACGCAGGACTAGGGAATGCACGGCAAGGCAAAGAAAGGGTAACGCAAGGCAAGGCACGGTCAGGCGACGCAAGGCTAAGGCACGACAACGCAAGGCTAGGCAATGCACGGAAGGTAAGTAAAGAGTAACGGAAGGCAAGGAAGGCAAGGGAAAGCAAGGGTAGGCAAGGGCGACGGACGGAACGGCACGTTAAGGGGAAACAAGCCTAAGGCACGACAACGCAGGACTAGGCAATGCACGGCAAGGCAAGGAAAGGGTAACGCAAGGCAAGGCACGGTCAGGCGAGGCAACGCTAATGCACGAAAAAGCAGGGCTAGGCAATGCACGGCAAGGCAAGGAAAGGGTAACGCAAGGCAAGGCACGGTCAGGCGAGGCAAGGCTAAGGCAGGACAACGCAAGGCTAGGCAATGCACGGAAGGCAAGCAAAGAGTAACGGAAGGCAAGGAAGGCAAGGGAAGGCAAAGGTAAAGGAAGGAACGGCACGGTAAGGTAAAGGAAACAAGGCTAAGGCACGACAACTCAGGACTAGGCAATGCAAGGCAAGGCAAGGAAAGGGTAACGCAAGGCAAGGCACGGTCAGGCGAGGCAACGCTAATGCACGAAAAAGCACGGCTAGGCAATGCACGGCAAGGCAAGGAAAGGGTAACGCAAGGCAAGGCACGGTCAGGCGAGGCAATGCTAATGCACGACAACGCAAGGCTAGGCAATGCACGGCAAGGCAAGGAAAGAGTAACGCAAGGCAATGCACGGTCAGGCGAGGCAAGGCTAAGGCACGACAACGCAAGGCTAGGCAATGCACGGCTAGGCAAGGAAAGAGTAACGGAAGGAGAGGAAGGCAAGGGAAGGCAAAGGTAAAGGAAGGAACGGCACGGTAAGCGGAAACAAGGCTAAGGCACGACAACGCACGGCTAGGCAGTGCCCGGCTAGGCAAGGAAAGGGAAGGAAAGGAAGGCAAGGCAAAGTAAGGCAAGGCACGTGTAACGGAAGAAACGGCACAGCAAGGGGAAACAAGGCTAAGGCAAGACAACGCACGGCTAGGCAATGCACGGCAAGGGAAGGAAAGGGTAACGCAAGGCAAGGCACGGTCAGGCGAGGCAAGGCTAATGCACGACAACGCAAGGCTAGGCAATGCACGGCTAGGCAAGGAAAGAGTAACGGAAGGAAAGGAAGGCAAAGCAATGCAAGGCAAGGCAAGTGTAACAAAAGGCACGGCACGGCAAGGGGAAACAAGGGTAAGGCACGACAACGCAAGGCTAGGCAGTGCACGGCAAGGCAAGGAAAGGGTAACGCAAGGCAAGGCACGGTCAGGCGAGGCAACGCTAATGCACGAAAAAGCACGGCTAGGCAATGCACGGCAAGGCAAGGAAAGGGTAACGCAAGGCAAGGCACGGTCAGGCGAGGCAAGGCTAATGCACGACAACGCAAGGCTAGGCAATGCACGACAAGGCAAGGAAAGAGTAACGCAAGGCAATGCACGGTCAGGCGAGGCAACGCTAATGCACGAAAAAGCACGGCTAGGCAATGCACGGCAAGGCAAGGAAAGGGTAACGCAAGGCAAGGCACGGTCAGGCGAGGCAAGGCTAATGCACGACAACGCAAGGCTAGGCAATGCACGGCAAGGCAAGGAAAGAGTAACGCAAGGCAATGCACGGTCAGGCGAGGCAAGGCTAAGGCACGACAACGCAAGGCTAGGCAGTGCTCGGCAAGGCAAGGAAAGAGTAACGGAAGGAAAGAAAGGCAAGGGAAAGCAAGGGAAGGCAAGGGAAACGGAAGGAACGGCACGGTAAGGGGAAACAAGGCTAAGGCACGACAACACAGGACTAGGCAATGCACGGCAAGGCAAAGAAAGCGTAACGCAAGGCAAGGCACGTTCAGGCGAGGAAAGGCTAATGCACGACAACGCAAGGCTAGGCAATGCACGGCTAGGCAAGGAAAGAGTAACGGAAGGAGAGGAAGGCAAGGCAAAGCAAGGCAAGGCAAGTGTAACAAAAGGCAAGGCACCGCAAGGGGAAACAAGGGTAAGGCACGGCAACGCACGGCTAGGCAATGCACGGCCAAGCAAGGAAAGGGTAACGCAAGGCAAGGCACGGTGAGGAAAGGCAAGGCTAATGCACGACAATGCAGGGCTAGGCAATGCACGGCAAGGTAAGGAAAGCATAACGCAAGGCAAGGCACGGTCAGGCGAGGCAAGGCTAATGCACGACAACGCAAGGCTAGGCAGTGCTCGGCAAGGCAAGGAAAGAGTAACGGAAGGAAAGAAAGGCAAGGGAAAGCAAGGGAAGGCAAGGGTAACGGAAGGAACGGCACGGTAAGGGGAAACAAGGCTAAGGCACGACAACGCAGGATTAGGCAATGCACGGCAAGGCAAGGAAAGGGTAACGCAAGGCAAGGCACGGTCAGGCGAGGCAAGGCTAAGGCAGGACAACGCAAGGCTAGGCAATGCACGGAAGGCAAGCAAAGAGTAACGGAAGGCAAGGAAGGCAAGGGAAGGCAAAGGTAAAGGAAGGAACGGCACGGTAAGCGGAAACAAGGCTAAGGCACGACAACTCAGGACTAGGCAATGCAAGGCAAGGCAAGGAAAGGGTAACGCAGGGCAAGGCACGGTCAGGCGAGTCAAGGCTAATGCACGACAACGCAAGGCTAGGCAATGCACGGCAAGGCAAGGAAAGAGTAACGCAAGGCAATGCACGGTCAGGCGAGGCAAGGCTAAGGCACGACAACGCAAGGCTAGGCAGTGCTCGGAAAGGCAAGGAAAGAGTAACGGAAGGAAAGAAAGGCAAGGGAAAGCAAGGGAAGGCAAGGGTAACGGAAGGAACGGCACGGTAAGGGGAAACAAGGCTAAGGCACGACAACGCAGGATTAGGCAATGCACGGCAAGGCAAAGAAAGCGTAACGCAAGGCAAGGCACGTTCAGGAGAGGCAAGGCTAATGCACGACAACGCAAGGCTAGGCAATGCACGGCTAGGCAAGGAAAGAGTAACGGAAGGAGAGGAAGGCAAGGCAAAGCAAGGCAAGGCAAGTGTAACAAAAGGCAAGGCACGGCAAGGGGAAACAAGGGTAAGGCACGGCAACGCACGGCTAGGCAATGCACGGCCAAGCAAGGAAAGGGTAACGCAAGGCAAGGCACGGTGAGGAAAGGCAAGGCTAATGCACGACAATGCAGGGCTAGGCAATGCACGGCAAGGTAAGGAAAGCATAACGCAAGGCAAGGCACGGTCAGGCGAGGCAAGGCTAATGCACGACAACGCAAGGCTAGGCAGTGCTCGGCAAGGCAAGGAAAGAGTAACGGAAGGAAAGAAAGGCAAGGGAAAGCAAGGGAAGGCAAGGGTAACGGAAGGAACGGCACGGTAAGGGGAAACAAGGCTAAGGCACGACAACGCAGGATTAGGCAATGCACGGCAAGGCAAGGAAAGGGTAACGCAAGGCAAGGCACGGTCAGGCGAGGCAAGGCTAAGGCAGGACAACGCAAGGCTAGGCAATGCACGGAAGGCAAGCAAAGAGTAACGGAAGGCAAGGAAGGCAAGGGAAGGTAAAGGAAGGAACGGCACGGTAAGCGGAAACAAGGCTAAGGCACGACAACTCAGGACTAGGCAATGCAAGGCAAGGCAAGGAAAGGGTAACGCAAGGCAAGGCACGGTCAGGCGAGGCAACGCTAATGCACGACAACGCAAGGCTAGGCAATGCACGGCTAGGCAAGGAAAGAGTGACGGACGGAAAGGAAGGCAAGGCAAAGAAAGGCAAGGCAAGTGTAACCGAAGGAACGGCACAGCAAGGGGAAACAAGGCTAAGGCACGACAACGCACGGCTAGGCAGTGCACGGCTAGGCAAGGAGAGAGTAACGGAAGGAAAGAAAGGCAAGGGAAAGCAAGGGAAGGCAAGGCTAACGGAAGGAACGGCACGGTAAGGGGAAACAAGGCTAAGGCACGACAACGCAGGACTAGGCAATGCACGGCAAGGCAAAGAAAGGGTAACGCAAGGCAAGGCACGGTCAAGCGACGCAAGGCTAAGGCACGACAACGCAAGGCTAGGCAATGCACGGAAGGTAAGTAAAGAGTAACGGAAGGAAAGAAAGGCAAGGGAAAGCAAGGGAAGGCAAGGGTAACGGAAGGAACTGCACGGTAAGGGGAAACAAGGCTAAGGCACGACAACGCAGGACTAGGCAATGCACGGCAAGGCAAAGAAAGGGTAACGCAAGGCAAGGCACGGTCAGGCGAGGCAAGGCTAATGCACGACAACGCAAGGCTAGGCAATGCACGGCTAGGCAAGGAAAGAGTAACGGAAGGAGTGGAAGGCAAGGCAAAGCAAGGCAAGGCAAGTGTAACAAAAGGCAAGGCACGGCAAGGGGAAACAAGGGTAAGGCACGGCAACGCACGGCTAGGCAATGCACGGCCAAGCAAGGAAAGGGTAACGCAAGGCAAGGCACGGTGAGGCGAGCCAAGGCTAAGGCACGACAACGCAAGTCTAGGCAGTGCACGGCAAGGCAAGGAAAGCATAACGCAAGGCAAGGCACGGTCAGGCGAGGCAAGGCTAATGCACGACAACGCAAGGCTAGGCAGTGCTCGGCAAGGCAAGGAAAGAGTAACGGAAGGAAAGAAAGGCAACGGAAAGCAAGGGAAGGGAACGGTAACGGAAGGAACGGCACGGTAAGGGGAAACAAGGCTAAGGCACGACAACGCAGGATTAGGCAATGCACGGCAAGGCAAGGAAAGGGTAACGCAAGGCAAGGAACGGTCAGGCGAGGCAAGGCTAAGGCAGGACAACGCAAGGCTAGGCAATGCACGGAAGGCAAGCAAAGAGTAACGGAAGGCAAGGAAGGCAAGGGAAGGCAAAGGTAAAGGAAGGAACGGCACGGTAAGCGGAAACAAGGCTAAGGCACGACAACTCAGGACTAGGCAATGCACGGCAAGGGAAGGAAAGGGTAACGCAAGGCAATGCACGGTGAGGCAAGGGAAGGCTAATGCACGACAACGCTCGGCTAGGCAATGCACGGCAAGGCAAGGAAAGGGTCACGCAAGGCAAGGCACTGTCAGGCGAGCCAAGGCTAAGGCACGACAACGCAAGTCTAGGCAGTGCACGGCTAGGCAAGGAAAGAGTAACGGAAGGAAAGGAAGGCAAGGCAAAGTAAGGCAATGCAAGTGTAACGGAAGAAACGGCACAGCAAGGGGAAACAAGGCTAAGGCAAGACAACGCACGGCTAGGCAATGCACGGCAAGGGAAGGAAAGGGTAACGCAAGGCAAGGCACGGTCAGGCGAGGCAAGGCTAAAGCACGACAACGCAAGGCTAGGCAATGCACGGCTAGGCAAGGAAAGAGTAACGGAAGGAAAGGAAGGCAAAGCAAAGCAAGGCAAGGCAAGTGTAACAAAAGGCACGGCACGGCAAGGGGAAACAAGGGTAAGGCACGACAACGAAAGGCTAGGCAGTGCACGGCTAGGCAAGGAAAGTGTAACGGATGGAAAGAAAGGCAAGGGAAAGCAAGGGAAGGCAAGGCTAACGGAAGGAACGGCACGGTACGGGGAAACAAGGCTAAGGCACGACAACGCAGGACTAGGCAATGCACGGCAAGGCAAAGAAAGGGTAACGCAAGGCAAGGCACGGTCAGGCGACGCAAGGCTAAGGCACGACAACGCAAGGCTAGGCAATGCACGGAAGGTAAGTAAAGAGTAACGGAAGGCAAGGAAGGCAAGGGAAAGCAAGGGTAGGCAAGGGCAACGGACGGAACGGCACGTTAAGGGGAAACAAGCCTAAGGCACGACAACGCAGGACTAGGCAATGCACGGCAAGGCAAGGAAAGGGTAACGCAAGGCAAGGCACGGTCAGGCGAGGCAACGCTAATGCACGAAAAAGCACGGCTAGGCAATGCACGGCAAGGCAAGGAAAGGGTAACGCAAGGCAAGGCACGGTCAGGCGAGGCAAGGCTAAGGCACGACAACGCAAGGCTAGGCAATGCACGGCAAGGCAAGGAAAGGGTAACGCAAGGCAATGCACGGTCAGGCGAGGCAAGGCTAAGGCACGACAACGCAAGGCTAGGCAATGCACGGCTAGGCAAGGAAAGAGTAACGGAAGTAGAGGAAGGCAAGGCAAAGCAAGGCAAGGCAAGTGTAATAAAAGGCAAGGCACGGCAAGGGGAAACAAGGGTAAGGCACGGCAACGCACGGCTAGGCAATGCACGGCCAAGCAAGGAAAGGGTAACGCAAGGCAAGGCACGGTGAGGAAAGGCAAGGCTAATGCACGACAATGCAGGGCTAGGCAATGCACGGCAAGGCAAGGAAAGCATAACGCAAGGCAAGGCACGGTCATGCGAGGCAAGGCTAATGCACGACAACGCAAGGCTAGGCAGTTCTCGGCAAGGCAAGGAAAGAGTAACGGAAGGAAAGAAAGGCAACGAAAGCAAGGGAAGGCAAGGGTAACGGAAGGAACGGCACGGTAAGGGGAAACAAGGCTAAGGCACGACAACGCAGGACTACGCAATGCACGGCAAGGCAAAGAAAGGGTAACGCAAGGCAAGGCACGGTCAGGCGAGGCAAGGCTAAGGCAGGACAACGCAAGGCTAGGCAATGCACGGAAGGCAAGCAAAGAGTAACGGAAGGCAAGGAAGGCAAGGGAAGGCAAAGGTAAAGGAAGGAACGGCACGGTAAGCGGAAACAAGGCTAAGGCACGACAACGCACGGCTAGGCAGTGCCCGGCTAGGCAAGGAAAGGGAAGGAAAGGAAGGTAAGGCAAAGTAAGGCAAGGCACGTGTAACGGAAGGAACGGCACAGCAAGGGGAAACAAGGCTAAGGAACGACAAGGCACGGCTAGGCAGTGCACGGCTAGGCAAGGAAAGATTAACGGAAGGAAAGAAAGGCAAGGGAAAGCAAGGGAAGGCAAGGCTTACGGAAGGAACGGCGCGGTACGGGGAAACAAGGCTAAGGCACGACAACGCAGGACTAGGCAATGCACGGCAAGGCAAAGAAAGGGTAACGCAAGGCAAGGCAGGGTCAGGCGACGCAAGGCTAAGGCACGACAACGCAAGGCTAGGCAATGCACGGAAGGTAAGTAAAGAGTAACGGAAGGCAAGGAAGGCAAGGGAAAGCAAGGGTAGGCAAGGGCAACGGACGGAACGGCACGTTAAGGGGAAACAAGCCTAAAGCACGACAACGCAGGACTAGGCAATGCACGGCAAGGCAAGGAAAGGGTAACGCAAGGCAAGGCACGGTCAGGCGAGGCAACGCTAATGCACGAAAAAGCACGGCTAGGCAATGCACGGCAAGGCAAGGAAAGGGTAACGCAAGGCAAGGCACGGTCAGGCGAGGCAAGGCTAATGCACGACAACGCAAGGCTAGGCAATGCACGGCAAGGCAAGGAAAGAGTAACGCAAGACAATGCACGGTCAGGCGAGGCAAGGCTAAGGCACGACAACGCAAGGCTAGGCAGTGCTCGGCAAGGCAAGGAAAGAGTAACGGAAGGAAAGAAAGGCAAGGGAAAGCAAGGGAAGGCAAGGGTAACGGAAGGAACGGCACGGTAAGGGGAAACAAGGCTAAGGCACGACAACGCAGGACTAGGCAATGCACGGCAAGGCAAAGAAAGCGTAACGCAAGGCAAGGCACGTTCAGGCGAGGAAAGGCTAATGCACGACAACGCAAGGCTAGGCAATGCACGGCTAGGCAAGGAAAGAGTAACGGAAGGAGAGGAAGGCAAGGCAAAGCAAGGCAAGGCAAGTGTAACAAAAGGCAAGGCACGGCAAGGGGAAACAAGGGTAAGGCACGGCAACGCACGGCTAGGCAATGCACGGCCAAGCAAGGAAAGGGTAACGCAAGGCAAGGCACGGTGAGGAAAGGCAAGGCTAATGCACGACAATGCAGGGCTAGGCAATGCACGGCAAGGTAAGGAAAGCATAACGCAAGGCAAGGCACGGTCAGGCGAGGCAAGGCTAATGCACGACAACGCAAGGCTAGGTAGTGCTCGGCAAGGCAAGGAAAGAGTAACGGAAGGAAAGAAAGGCAAGGGAAAGCAAGGGAAGGCAAGGGTAACGGAAGGAACGGCACGGTAAGGGGAAACAAGGCTAAGGCACGACAACGCAGGATTAGGCAATGCACGGCAAGGCAAGGAAAGGGTAACGCAAGGCAAGGCACGGTCAGGCGAGGCAAGGCTAAGGCAGGACAACGCAAGGCTAGGCAATGCACGGAAGGCAAGCAAATAGTAACGGAAGGCAAGGAAGGCAAGGGAAGGCAAAGGTAAAGGAAGGAACGGCACGGTAAGCGGAAACAAGGCTAAGGCACGACAACTCAGGACTAGGCAATGCAAGGCAAGGCAAGGAAAGGGTAACGCAAGGCAAGGCACGGTCAGGCGAGGCAAGGCTAATGCACGACAACGCAAGGCTAGGCAATGCACGGCAAGGCAAGGAAAGAGTAACGCAAGGCAATGCACGGTCAGGCGAGGCAAGGCTAAGGCACGACAACGCAAGGCTAGGCAGTGCTCGGCAAGGAAAGGAAAGAGTAACGGAAGGAAAGAAAGGCAAGGGAAAGCAAGGGAAGGCAAGGGTAACGGAAGGAACGGCACGGTAAGGGGAAACAAGGCTAAGGCACGACAACGCAGGACTAGGCAATGCACGGCAAGGCAAAGAAAGCGTAACGCAAGGCAAGGCACGTTCAGGCGAGGCAAGGCTAATGCACGACAACGCAAGGCTAGGCAATGCACGGCTAGGCAAGAGAAGAGTAACGGAAGGAGAGGAAGGCAAGGCAAAGCAAGGCAAGGCAAGTGTAACAAAAGGCAAGGCACGGCAAGGGGAAACAAGGGTAAGGCACGGCAACGCACGGCTAGGCAATGCACGGCCAAGCAAGGAAAGGGTAACGCAAGGCAAGGCACGGTGAGGAAAGGCAAGGCTAATGCACGACAATGCAGGGCTAGGCAATGCACGGCAAGGTAAGGAAAGCATAACGCAAGGCAAGGCACGGTCAGGCGAGGCAACGCTAATGCACGACAACGCAAGGCTAGGCAGTGCTCGGCAAGGCAAGGAAAGAGTAACGGAAGGAAAGAAAGGCAAGGGAAAGCAAGGGAAGGCAAGGGTAACGGAAGGAACGGCACGGTAAGGGGAAACAAGGCTAAGGCACGACAACGCAGGATTAGGCAATGCACGGCAAGGCAAGGAAAGGGTAACGCAAGGCAAGGCACGGTCAGGCGAGGCAAGGCTAAGGCAGGACAACGCAAGGCTAGGCAATGCACGGAAGGCAAGCAAAGAGTAACGGAAGGCAAGGAAGGCAAGGGAAGGCAAAGGTAAAGGAAGGAACGGCACGGTAAGCGGAAACAAGGCTAAGGCACGACAACTCAGGACTAGGCAATGCAAGGCAAGGCAAGGAAAGGGTAACGCAAGGCAAGGCACGGTCAGGCGAGGCAAGGCTAATGCACGACAACGCAAGGCTAGGCAATGCACGGCTAGGCAAGGAAAGAGTAACGGACGGAAAGGAAGGCAAGGCAAAGAAAGGCAAGGCAAGTGTAACGGAAGGAACGGCACAGCAAGGGGAAACAAGGCTAAGGCACGACAACGCACGGCTAGGCAGTGCACGGCTAGGCAAGGAAAGAGTAACGGAAGGAAAGAAAGGCAAGGGAAAGCAAGGGAAGGCAAGGCTAACGGAAGGAACGGTACGGTACGGGGAAACAAGGCTAAGGCACGACAACGCAGGACTAGGCAATGCACGGCAAGGCAAAGAAAGGGTAACGCAAGGCAAGGCACGGTCAGGCGACGCAAGTCTAAGGCACGACAACGCAAGGCTAGGCAATGCACGGAAGGTAAGTAAAGAGTAACGGAAGGAAAGAAAGGCAAGGGAAAGCAAGAGAAGGCAAGGGTAACGGAAGGAACGGCACGGTAAGGGGAAACAAGGCTAAGGCACGACAACGCAGGACTAGGCAATGCACGGCAAGGCAAAGAAAGGGTAACGCAAGGCAAGGCACGGTCAGGCGAGGCAAGGCTAATGCACGACAACGCAAGGCTAGGCAATGCACGGCTAGGCAAGGAAAGAGTAACGGAAGGAGAGGAAGGCAAGGCAAAGCAAGGCAAGGCAAGTGTAACAAAAGGCAAGGCACGGCAAGGGGAAACAAGGGTAAGGCACGGCAACGCACGGCTAGGCAATGCACGGCCAAGCAAGGAAAGGGTAACGCAAGGCAAGGCACGGTGAGGCGAGCCAAGGCTAAGGCACGACAACGCAAGTCTAGGCAGTGCACGGCAAGGCAAGGAAAGCATAACGCAAGGTAAGGCACGGTCAGGCGAGGCAAGGCTAATGCACGACAACGCAAGGCTAGGCAGTGCTCGGCAAGGCAAGGAAAGAGTAACGGAAGGAAAGAAAGGCAACGGAAAGCAAGGGAAGGGAAGGGTAACGGAAGGAACGGCACGGTAAGGGGAAACAAGGCTAAGGCACGACAACGCAGGATTAGGCAATGCACGGCAAGGCAAGGAAAGGGTAACGCAAGGCAAGGAACGGTCAGGCGAGGCAAGGCTAAGGCAGGACAACGCAAGGCTAGGCAACGCACGGAAGGCAAGCAAAGAGTAACGGAAGGCAAGGAAGGCAAGGGAAGGCAAAGGTAAAGGAAGGAACGGCACGGTAAGCGGAAACAAGGCTAAGGCACGACAACTCAGGACTAGGCAATGCACGGCAAGGGAAGGAAAGGGTAACGCAAGGCAATGCACGGTGAGGCAAGGGAAGGCTAATGCACGACAACGCTCGGCTAGGCAATGCACGGCAAGGCAAGGAAAGGGTCACGCAAGGCAAGGCACTGTCAGGCGAGCCAAGGCTAAGGCACGACAACGCAAGTCTAGGCAGTGCACGGCTAGGCAAGGAAAGAGTAACGGAAGGAAAGGAAGGCAAGGCAAAGTAAGGCAAGGCAAGTGTAACGGAAGAAACGGCACAGCAAGGGGAAACAAGGCTAAGGCAAGACAACGCACGGCTAGGCAATGCACGGCAAGGGAAGGAAAGGGTAACGCAAGGCAAGGCACGGTCAGGCGAGGCAAGGCTAATGCACGACAACGCAAGGCTAGGCAATGCACGGCTAGGCAAGGAAAGAGTAACGGAAGGAAAGGAAGGCAAAGCAAAGCAAGGCAAGGCAAGTGTAACAAAAGGCACGGCACGGCAAGGGGAAACAAGGGTAAGGCACGACAACGAAAGGCTAGGCAGTGCACGGCTAGGCAAGGAAAGAGTAACGGAAGGAAAGAAAGGCAAGGGAAAGCAAGGGAAGGCAAGGCTAACGGAAGGAACGGCACGGTACGGGGAAACAAGGCTAAGGCACGACAACGCAGGACTAGGCAATGCACGGCAAGGCAAAGAAAGGGTAACGCAAGGCAAGGCACGGTCAGGCGACGCAAGGCTAAGGCACGACAACGCAAGGCTAGGCAATGCACGGAAGGTAAGTAAAGAGTAACGGAAGGCAAGGAAGGCAAGGGAAAGCAAGGGTAGGCAAGGGCAACGGACGGAACGGCACGTTAAGGGGAAACAAGCCTAAGGCACGACAACGCAGGACTAGGCAATGAACGGCAAGGCAAGGAAAGGGTAACGCAAGGCAAGGCACGGTCAGGCGAGGCAAGGCTAATGCACGACAACGCAAGGCTAGGCAATGCACGGCAAGGCAAGGAAAGAGTAACGCAAGGCAATGCACGGTCAGGCGAGGCAAGGCTAAGGCACGACAACGCAAGGCTGGGCAATGCACGGCTAGGCAAGGAAAGAGTAACGGAAGGAGAGGAAGGCAAGGCAAAGCAAGGCAAGGCAAGTGTAATAAAAGGCAAGGCACGGCAAGGGGAAACAAGGGTAAGGCACGGCAACGCACGGCTAGGCAATGCACGGCCAAGCAAGGAAAGGGTAACGCAAGGCAAGGCACGGTGAGGAAAGGCAAGGCTAATGCACGACAATGCAGGGCTAGGCAATGCACGGCAAGGCAAGGAAAGCATAACGCAAGGCAAGGCACGGTCAGGCGAGGCAAGGCTAATGCACGACAACGCAAGGCTAGGCAATGCTCGGCAAGGCAAGGAAAGAGTAACGGAAGGAAAGAAAGGCAAGGGAAAGCAAGGGAAGGCAAGGGTAACGGAAGGAACGGCACGGTAAGGGGAAACAAGGCTAAGGCACGACAACGCAGGACTAGGCAATGCACGGCAAGGCAAGGAAAGGGTAACGCAAGGCAAGGCACGGTCAGGCGAGGCAAGGCTAAGGCAGGACAACGCAAGGCTAGGCAATGCACGGAAGGCAAGCAAAGAGTAACGGAAGGCAAGGAAGGCAAGGGAAGGCAAAGGTAAAGGAAGGAACGGCACGGTAAGCGGAAACAAGGCTAAGGCACGACAACGCACGGCTAGGCAGTGCACGGCTAGGCAAGGAAAGGGAAGGAAAGGAAGGCAAGGCAAAGTAAGGCAAGGCACGTGTAACGGAAGAAACGGCACAGCAAGGGGAAACAAGGCTAAGGCAAGACAACGCACGGCTAGGCAATGCACGGCAAGGGAAGGAAAGGGTAACGGAAGGAGAGGAAGGCAAGGCAAAGCAAGGCAAGGCAAGTGTAACAAAAGGCAAGGCACGGCAAGGGGAAACAAGGGTAAGGCACGGCAACGCACGGCTACGCAATGCACGGCCAAGCAAGGAAAGGGTAACGCAAGGCAAGGCACGGTCAGGCGAGGCAAGGCTAATGCACGACAACGCAAGGCTAGGCAATGCACGGCTAGGCAAGGAAAGAGTAACGGAAGGAGAGGAAGGCAAGGCAAAGCAAGGCAAGGCAAGTGTAACAAAAGGCAAGGCACGGCAAGGGGAAACAAGGGTAAGGCACGGCAACGCACGGCTACGCAATGCACGGCCAAGCAAGGAAAGGGTAACGCAAGGCAAGGTACGGTCAGGCGAGCCAAGGCTAAGGCACGACAACGCAAGTCTAGGCAGTGTACGGCTAGGCAAGGAAAGAGTAACGGAGGGAAAGGAAGGCAAGGCAAAGTAAGGCAAGGCAAGTGTAACGGAAGAAACGGCACAGCAAGGGGAAACAAGGCTAAGGCAAGACAACGCACGGCTAGGCAATGCACGGCAAGGGTAGGAAAGGGTAACGCAAGGCAAGGCACGGTCAGGCGAGGCAAGGCTAATGCACGACAACGCAAGGCTAGGCAATTCACGGCTAGGCAAGGAAAGAGTAACGGAAGGAAAGGAAGGCAAAGCAAAGCAAGGCAAGGCAAGTGCAACAAAAGGCACGGCACGGCAAGGGGAAACAAGGGTAAGGCAGGACAACTCAAGGCTAGGCAGTGCACGGCAAGGCAAGGAAAGGGTAACGCAAGGCAAGGTACGGTGAGGCAAGGGAAGGCTAATGCACGACAACGCAAGGCTAAGCAGTGCACGGCTAGGCAAGGAAAGAGTAACGGAAGGAAAGGAAGGCAAGGCAAAGAAAGGCAAGGCAAGTGTAACGGAAGGAACGGCACAGCAAGGGGAAACAAGGCTAAGGCACGACAACGCACGGCTAGGCAGTGCACGGCTAGGCAAGGAAAGAGTAACGGAAGGAAAGAAAGGCAAGGGAAAGAAAGGGAAGGCAAGGCTAACGGAAGGAACGGCACGGTACGGGGAAACAAGGCTAAGGCACGACAACGCAGGACTAGGCAATGCACGGCAAGGCAAAGAAAGGGTAAAGCAAGGCAAGGCACGGTCAGGCGACGCAAGGCTAAGGCACGACAACGCAAGGCTAGGCAATGCACGGAAGGTAAGTAAAGAGTAACGGAAGGCAAGGAAGGCAAGGGAAAGCAAGGGTAGGCAAGGGCAACGGACGGAACGGCACGTTAAGGGGAAACAAGCCTAAGGCACGACAACGCAGGACTAGGCAATGCACGGCAAGGCAAGGAAAGGGTAACGCAAGGCAAGGCACGGTCAGGCGAGGCAACGCTAATGCACGAAAAAGCACGGCTAGGCAATGCAAGGCAAGGCAAGGAAAGGGTAACGCAAGGCAAGGCACGGTCAGGCGAGGCAAGGCTAATGCACGACAACGCAAGGCTAGGCAATGCACGGCAAGGCAAGGAAAGAGTAACGCAAGGCAATGCACGGTCAGGCGAGGCAAGGCTAAGGCACGACAACGCAAGGCTAGGCAATGCACGGCTAGGCAAGGAAAGAGTAACGGAAGGAGAGGAAGGCAAGGCAAAGCAAGGCAAGGCAAGTGTAACAAAAGGCAAGGCACGGCAAGGGGAAACAAGGGTAAGGCACGGCAACGCACGGCTAGGCAATGCACGGCCAAGCAAGGAAAGGGTAACGCAAGGCAAGGCACGGTGAGGAAAGGCAAGGCTAATGCACGACAATGCAGGGCTAGGCAATGCACGGCAAGGCAAGGAAAGGGAAGGAAAGGAAGGCAAGGCAAAGTAAGGCAAGGCACGTGTAACGGAAGAAACGGCACAGCAAGGGGAAACAAGGCTAAGGCAAGACAACGCACGGCTAGGCAATGCACGGCAAGGGAAGGATAGGGTAACGCAAGGCAAGGCACGGTCAGGCGAGGCAAGGCTAATGCACGACAACGCAAGGCTAGGCAATGCACGGCTAGGCAAGGAAAGAGTAACGGAAGGAAAGGAAGGCAAAGCAATGCAAGGCAAGGCAAGTGTAACAAAAGGCACGGCACGGCAAGGGGAAACAAGGGTAAGGCACGACAACGCAAGGCTAGGCAGTGCACGGCAAGGCAAGGAAAGGGTAACGCAAGGCAAAGTACGGTGAGGCAAGGGAAGGCTAATGCACGACAAAGCAAGGCTAGGCAGTGCACAGCTAGGCAAGGAAAGAGTAACGGAAGGAAAGGAAGGCAAGGCAAAGAAAGGCAAGGCAAGTGTAACGGAAGGAACGGCACAGCAAGGGGAAACAAGGCTAAGGCACGACAACGCACGGCTAGGCAGTGCACGGCTAGGCAAGGAAAGAGTAACGGAAGGAAAGAAAGGCAAGGGAAAGCAAGGGAAGGCAAGGCTAACGGAAGGAACGGCACGGTACGGGGAAACAAGGCTAAGGCACGACAACGCAGGACTAGGCAATGCACGGCAAGGCAAGGAAAGGGTAACGCAAGGCAAGGCACGGTTAGGCGAGGCAAGGCTAAGGCAGGACAACGCAAGGCTAGGCAATGCACGGAAGGCAAGCAAAGAGTAACGGAAGGCAAGGAAGGCAAGGGAAGGCAAAGGTAAAGGAAGGAACGGCACGGTAAGCGGAAACAAGGCTAAGGCACGACAACGCACGGCTAGGCAGTGCACGGCTAGGCAAGGAAAGGGAAGGAAAGGAAGGCAAGGCAAAGTAAGGCAAGGCACGTGTAACGGAACAAACGGCACAGCAAGGGGAAACAAGGCTAAGGCAAGACAACGCACGGCTAGGCAATGCACGGCAAGGGAAGGAAAGGGTAACGCAAGGCAAGGCATGGTCAGGCGAGGCAAGGCTAATGCACGACAACGCAAGGCTAGGCAATGCACGGCTAGGCAAGGAAAGAGTAACGGAAGGAAAGGAAGGCAAAGCAATGCAAGGCAAGGCAAGTGTAACAAAAGGCACGGCACGGCAAGGGGAAACAAGGGTAAGGCACGACAACGCAAGGCTAGGCAGTGCACGGCAAGGCAAGGAAAGGGTAACGCAAGGCAAAGTACGGTGAGGCAAGGGAAGGCTAATGCACGACAACGCAAGGCTAGGCAGTGCACAGCTAGGCAAGGAAAGAGTAACGGAAGGAAAGGAAGGCAAGGCAAAGAAAGGCAAGGCAAGTGTAACGGAAGGAACGGCACAGCAAGGGGAAACAAGGCTAAGGCACGACAACGCACGGCTAGGCAGTGCACGGCTAGGCAAGGAAAGAGTAACGGAAGGAAAGAAAGGCAAGGGAAAGCAAGGGAAGGCAAGGCTAACGGAAGGAACGGCACGGTACGGGGAAACAAGGCTAAGGCACGACAACGCAGGACTAGGCAATGCACGCAAGGCAAAGAAAGGGTAACGCAAGGCAAGGCACGGTCAGGCGACGCAAGGCTAAGGCACGACAACGCAAGGCTAGGCAATGCACGGAAGGTAAGTAAAGAGTAACGGAAGGCAAGGAAGGCAAGGGAAAGCAAGGGAAGGCAAGGGCAACGGACGGAACGGCACGTTAAGGGGAAACAAGCCTAAGGCACGACAACGCAGGACTAGGCAATGCACGGCAAGGCAAGGAAAGGGTAACGCAAGGCAAGGCACGGTCAGGCGAGGCAACGCTAATGCACGAAAAAGCACGGCTAGGCAATGCACGGCAAGGCAAGGAAAGGGTAACGCAAGGCAAGGCACGGTCAGGCGAGGCAAGGCTAATGCACGACAACGCAAGGCTAGGCAATGCACGGCAAGGCAAGGAAAGGGTAACGCAAGGCAATGCACGGCTAGGCAAGGAAAGAGTAACGGAAGTAGAGGAAGGCAAGGCAAAGCAAGGCAAGGCAAGTGTAATAAAAGGCAAGGCACGGCAAGGGGAAACAAGGGTAAGGCACGGCAACGCACGGCTAGGCAATGCACGGCCAAGCAAGGAAAGGGTAACGCAAGGCAAGGCACGGTGAGGAAAGGCAAGGCTAATGCACGACAATGCAGGGCTAGGCAATGCACGGCAAGGCAAGGAAAACATAACGCAAAGCAAGGCACGGTCAGGCGAGGCAAGGCTAATGCACGACAACACAAGGCTAGGCAGTGCTCGGCAAGGCAAGGAAAGAGTAAGGGAAGGAAAGAAAGGCAAGGGAAAGCAAGGGAAGGCAAGGGTAACGGAAGGAACGGCACGGTAAGGGGAAACAAGGCTAAGGCACGACAACGCAGGATTAGGCAATGCACGGCAAGGCAAGGAAAGGGTAACGCAAGGCAAGGCACGGTCAGGCGAGGCAAGGCTAAGGCAGGACAACGCAAGGCTAGGCAATGCACGGAAGGCAAGCAAAGAGTAACGGAAGGCAAGGAAGGCAAGGGAAGGCAAAGGTAAAGGAAGGAACGGCACGGTAAGCGGAAACAAGGCTAAGGCACGACAACTCAGGACTAGGCAATGCAAGGCAAGGCAAGGAAAGGGTAACGCAAGGCAAGGCACGGTCAGGCGAGGCAACGCTAATGCACGAAAAAGCACGGCTAGGCAATGCACGGCAAGGCAAGGAAAGGGTAACGCAAGGCAAGGCACGGTCAGGCGAGGCAAGGCTAATGCACGACAACGCAAGGCTAGGCAATGCACGGCAAGGCAAGGAAAGAGTAACGCAAGGCAATGCACGGTCAGGCGAGGCAAGGCTAAGGCACGACAACGCAAGGCTAGGCAATGCACGGCTAGGCAAGGAAAGAGTAACGGAAGGAGAGGAAGGCAAGGGAAGGCAAAGGTAAAGGAAGGAACGGCACGGTAAGCGGAAACAAGGCTAAGGCACGACAACGCACGGCTAGGCAGTGCCCGGCTAGGCAAGGAAAGGGAAGGAAAGGAAGGCAAGGCAAAGTAAGGCAAGGCACGTGTAACGGAAGAAACGGCACAGCAAGGGGAAACAAGGCTAAGGCAAGACAACGCACGGCTAGGCAATGCACGGCAAGGGAAGGAAAGGGTAACGCAAGGCAAGGCACGGTCAGGCGAGGCAAGGCTAATGCACGACAACGCAAGGCTAGGCAATGCACGGCTAGGCAAGGAAAGAGTAACGGAAGGAAAGGAAGGCAAAGCAATGCAAGGCAAGGCAAGTGTAACAAAAGGCACGGCACGGCAAGGGGAAACAAGGGTAAGGCACGACAACGCAAGGCTAGGCAGTGCACGGCAAGGCAAGGAAAGGGTAACGCAAGGCAAGGCACGGTCAGGCGAGGCAACGCTAATGCACGAAAAAGCACGGCTAGGCAATGCACGGCAAGGCAAGGAAAGGGTAACGCAAGGCAAGGCACGGTCAGGCGAGGCAAGGCTAATGCACGACAACGCAAGGCTAGGCAATGCACGACAAGGCAAGGAAAGAGTAACGCAAGGCAATGCACGGTCAGGCGAGGCAACGCTAATGCACGAAAAAGCACGGCTAGGCAATGCACGGCAAGGCAAGGAAAGGGTAACGCAAGGCAAGGCACGGTCAGGCGAGGCAAGGCTAATGCACGACAACGCAAGGCTAGGCAATGCACGGCAAGGCAAGGAAAGAGTAACGCAAGGCAATGCACGGTCAGGCGAGGCAAGGCTAAGGCACGACAACGCAAGGCTAGGCAGTGCTCGGCAAGGCAAGGAAAGAGTAACGGAAGGAAAGAAAGGCAAGGGAAAGCAAGGGAAGGCAAGGGTAACGGAAGGAACGGCACGGTAAGGGGAAACAAGGCTAAGGCACGACAACGCAGGACTAGGCAATGCACGGCAAGGCAAAGAAAGCGTAACGCAAGGCAAGGCACGTTCAGGCGAGGAAAGGCTAATGCACGACAACGCAAGGCTAGGCAATGCACGGCTAGGCAAGGAAAGAGTAACGGAAGGAGAGGAAGGCAAGGCAAAGCAAGGCAAGGCAAGTGTAACAAAAGGCAAGGCACCGCAAGGGGAAACAAGGGTAAGGCACGGCAACGCACGGCTAGGCAATGCACGGCCAAGCAAGGAAAGGGTAACGCAAGGCAAGGCACGGTGAGGAAAGGCAAGGCTAATGCACGACAATGCAGGGCTAGGCAATGCACGGCAAGGTAAGGAAAGCATAACGCAAGGCAAGGCACGGTCAGGCGAGGCAAGGCTAATGCACGACAACGCAAGGCTAGGCAGTGCTCGGCAAGGCAAGGAAAGAGTAACGGAAGGAAAGAAAGGCAAGGGAAAGCAAGGGAAGGCAAGGGTAACGGAAGGAACGGCACGGTAAGGGGAAACAAGGCTAAGGCACGACAACGCAGGATTAGGCAATGCACGGCAAGGCAAGGAAAGGGTAACGCAAGGCAAGGCACGGTCAGGCGAGGCAAGGCTAAGGCAGGACAACGCAAGGCTAGGCAATGCACGGAAGGCAAGCAAAGAGTAACGGAAGGCAAGGAAGGCAAGGGAAGGCAAAGGTAAAGGAAGGAACGGCACGGTAAGCGGAAACAAGGCTAAGGCACGACAACTCAGGACTAGGCAATGCAAGGCAAGGCAAGGAAAGGGTAACGCAAGGCAAGGCACGGTCAGGCGAGTCAAGGCTAATGCACGACAACGCAAGGCTAGGCAATGCACGGCAAGGCAAGGAAAGAGTAACGCAAGGCAATGCACGGTCAGGCGAGGCAAGGCTAAGGCACGACAACGCAAGGCTAGGCAGTACTCGGAAAGGCAAGGAAAGAGTAACGGAAGGAAAGAAAGGCAAGGGAAAGCAAGGGAAGGCAAGGGTAACGGAAGGAACGGCACGGTAAGGGGAAACAAGGCTAAGGCACGACAACGCAGGATTAGGCAATGCACGGCAAGGCAAAGAAAGCGTAACGCAAGGCAAGGCACGTTCAGGAGAGGCAAGGCTAATGCACGACAACGCAAGGCTAGGCAATGCACGGCTAGGCAAGGAAAGAGTAACGGAAGGAGAGGAAGGCAAGGCAAAGCAAGGCAAGGCAAGTGTAACAAAAGGCAAGGCACGGCAAGGGGAAACAAGGGTAAGGCACGGCAACGCACGGCTAGGCAATGCACGGCCAAGCAAGGAAAGGGTAACGCAAGGCAAGGCACGGTGAGGAAAGGCAAGGCTAATGCACGACAATGCAGGGCTAGGCAATGCACGGCAAGGTAAGGCAAGCATAACGCAAGGCAAGGCACGGTCAGGCGAGGCAAGGCTAATGCACGACAACGCAAGGCTAGGCAGTGCTCGGCAAGGCAAGGAAAGAGTAACGGAAGGAAAGAAAGGCAAGGGAAAGCAAGGGAAGGCAAGGGTAACGGAAGGAACGGCACGGTAAGGGGAAACAAGGCTAAGGCACGACAACGCAGGATTAGGCAATGCACGGCAAGGCAAGGAAAGGGTAACGCAAGGCAAGGCACGGTCAGGCGAGGCAAGGCTAAGGCAGGACAACGCAAGGCTAGGCAATGCACGGAAGGCAAGCAAAGAGTAGGAAGGCAAGGGAAGGCAAAGGTAAAGGAAGGAACGGCACGGTAAGCGGAAACAAGGCTAAGGCACGACAACTCAGGACTAGGCAATGCAAGGCAAGGCAAAGAAAGGGTAACGCAAGGCAAGGCACAGTCAGGCGAGGCAACGCTAATGCACGACAACGCAAGGCTAGGCAATGCACGGCTAGGCAAGGAAAGAGTGACGGACGGAAAGGAAGGCAAGGCAAAGAAAGGCAAGGCAAGTGTAACGGAAGGAACGGCACAGCAAGGGGAAACAAGGCTAAGGCACGACAACGCACGGCTAGGCAGTGCACGGCTAGGCAAGGAAAGAGTAACGGAAGGAAAGAAAGGCAAGGGAAAGCAAGAGAAGGCAAGGCTAACGGAAGGAACGGCACGGTAAGGGGAAACAAGGCTAAGGCACGACAACGCAGGACTAGGCAATGCACGGCAAGGCAAAGAAAGGGTAACGCAAGGCAAGGCACGGTCAAGCGACGCAAGGCTAAGGCACGACAACGCAAGGCTAGGCAATGCACGGAAGGTAAGTAAAGAGTAACGGAAGGAAAGAAAGGCAAGGGAAAGCAAGGGAAGGCAAGGGTAACGGAAGGAACGGCACGGTAAGGGGAAACAAGGCTAAGGCACGACAACGCAGGACTAGGCAATGCACGGCAAGGCAAAGAAAGGGTAACGCAAGGCAAGGCACGGTCAGGCGAGGCAAGGCTAATGCACGACAACGCAAGGCTAGGCAATGCACGGCTAGGCAAGGAAAGAGTAACGGAAGGAGAGGAAGGCAAGGCAAAGCAAGGCAAGGCAAGTGTAACAAAAGGCAAGGCACGGCAAGGGGAAACAAGGGTAAGGCACGGCAACGCACGGCTAGGCAATGCACGGCCAAGCAAGGAAAGGGTAACGCAAGGCAAGGCACGGTGAGGCGAGCCAAGGCTAAGGCACGACAACGCAAGTCTAGGCAGTGCACGGCAAGGCAAGGAAAGCATAACGCAAGGCAAGGCACGGTCAGGCGAGGCAAGGCTAATGCACGACAACGCAAGGCTAGGCAGTGCTCGGCAAGGCAAGGAAAGAGTAACGGAAGGAAAGAAAGGCAACGGAAAGCAAGGGAAGGGAACGGTAACGGAAGGAACGGCACGGTAAGGGGAAACAAGGCTAAGGCACGACAACGCAGGATTAGGCAATGCACGGCAAGGCAAGGAAAGGGTAACGCAAGGCAAGGAACGGTCAGGCGAGGCAAGGCTAAGGCAGGACAACGCAAGGCTAGGCAATGCACGGAAGGCAAGCAAAGAGTAACGGAAGGCAAGGAAGGCAAGGGAAGGCAAAGGTAAAGGAAGGAACGGCACGGTAAGCGGAAACAAGGCTAAGGCACGACAACTCAGGACTAGGCAATGCACGGCAAGGGAAGGAAAGGGTAACGCAAGGCAATGCACGGCAAGGCAAGGAAAGGGTCACGCAAGCAAGGCACTGTCAGGCGAGCCAAGGCTAAGGCACGACAACGCAAGTCTAGGCAGTGCACGGCTAGGCAAGGAAAGAGTAACGGAAGGAAAGGAAGGCAAGGCAAAGTAAGGCAATGCAAGTGTAACGGAAGAAACGGCACAGCAAGGGGAAACAAGGCTAAGGCAAGACAACGCACGGCTAGGCAATGCACGGCAAGGGAAGGAAAGGGTAACGCAAGGCAAGGCACGGTCAGGCGAGGCAAGGCTAAAGCACGACAACGCAAGGCTAGGCAATGCACGGCTAGGCAAGGAAAGAGTAACGGAAGGAAAGGAAGGCAAAGCAAAGCAAGGCAAGGCAAGTGTAACAAAAGGCACGGCACGGCAAGGGGAAACAAGGGTAAGGCACGACAACGAAAGGCTAGGCAGTGCACGGCTAGGCAAGGAAAGTGTAACGGAAGGAAAGAAAGGCAAGGGAAAGCAAGGGAAGGCAAGGCTAACGGAAGGAACGGCACGGTACGGGGAAACAAGGCTAAGGCACGACAACGCAGGACTAGGCAATGCACGGCAAGGCAAAGAAAGGGTAACGCAAGGCAAGGCACGGTCAGGCGACGCAAGGCTAAGGCACGACAACGCAAGGCTAGGCAATGCACGGAAGGTAAGTAAAGAGTAACGGAAGGCAAGGAAGGCAAGGGAAAGCAAGGGTAGGCAAGGGCAACGGACGGAACGGCACGTTAAGGGGAAACAAGCCTAAGGCACGACAACGCAGGACTAGGCAATGCACGGCAAGGCAAGGAAAGGGTAACGCAAGGCAAGGCACGGTCAGGCGAGGCAACGCTAATGCACGAAAAAGCACGGCTAGGCAATGCACGGCAAGGCAAGGAAAGGGTAACGCAAGGCAAGGCACGGTCAGGCGAGGCAAGGCTAAGGCACGACAACGCAAGGCTAGGCAATGCACGGCAAGGCAAGGAAAGGGTAACGCAAGGCAATGCACGGTCAGGCGAGGCAAGGCTAAGGCACGACAACGCAAGGCTAGGCAATGCACGGCTAGGCAAGGAAAGAGTAACGGAAGTAGAGGAAGGCAAGGCAAAGCAAGGCAAGGCAAGTGTAATAAAAGGCAAGGCACGGCAAGGGGAAACAAGGGTAAGGCACGGCAACGCACGGCTAGGCAATGCACGGCCAAGCAAGGAAAGGGTAACGCAAGGCAAGGCACGGTGAGGAAAGGCAAGGCTAATGCACGACAATGCAGGGCTAGGCAATGCACGGCAAGGCAAGGAAAGCATAACGCAAGGCAAGGCACGGTCATGCGAGGCAAGGCTAATGCACGACAACGCAAGGCTAGGCAGTTCTCGGCAAGGCAAGGAAAGAGTAACGGAAGGAAAGAAAGGCAACGAAAGCAAGGGAAGGCAAGGGTAACGGAAGGAACGGCACGGTAAGGGGAAACAAGGCTAAGGCACGACAACGCAGGACTACGCAATGCACGGCAAGGCAAGGAAAGGGTAACGCAAGGCAAGGCACGGTCAGGCGAGGCAAGGCTAAGGCAGGACAACGCAAGGCTAGGCAATGCACGGAAGGCAAGCAAAGAGTAACGGAAGGCAAGGAAGGCAAGGGAAGGCAAAGGTAAAGGAAGGAACGGCACGGTAAGCGGAAACAAGGCTAAGGCACGACAACGCACGGCTAGGCAGTGCCCGGCTAGGCAAGGAAAGGGAAGGAAAGGAAGGTAAGGCAAAGTAAGGCAAGGCACGTGTAACGGAAGAAACGGCACAGCAAGGGGAAACAAGGCTAAGGCAAGACAACGCACGGCTAGGCAATGCACGGCAAGGGAAGGAAAGGGTAACGCAAGGCAAGGCACGGTCAGGCGAGGCAAGGCTAATGCACGACAACGCAAGGCTAGGCAGTGCACAGCTAGGCAAGGAAAGAGTAACGGAAGGAAAGGAAGGCAAGGCAAAGAAAGGCAAGGCAAGTGTAACGGAAGGAACGGCACAGCAAGGGGAAACAAGGCTAAGGAACGACAAGGCACGGCTAGGCAGTGCACGGCTAGGCAAGGAAAGATTAACGGAAGGAAAGAAAGGCAAGGGAAAGCAAGGGAAGGCAAGGCTTACGGAAGGAACGGCGCGGTACGGGGAAACAAGGCTAAGGCACGACAACGCAGGACTAGGCAATGCACGGCAAGGCAAAGAAAGGGTAACGCAAGGCAAGGCAGGGTCAGGCGACGCAAGGCTAAGGCACGACAACGCAAGGCTAGGCAATGCACGGAAGGTAAGTAAAGAGTAACGGAAGGCAAGGAAGGCAAGGGAAAGCAAGGGTAGGCAAGGGCAACGGACGGAACGGCACGTTAAGGGGAAACAAGCCTAAAGCACGACAACGCAGGACTAGGCAATGCACGGCAAGGCAAGGAAAGGGTAACGCAAGGCAAGGCACGGTCAGGCGAGGCAACGCTAATGCACGAAAAAGCACGGCTAGGCAATGCACGGCAAGGCAAGGAAAGGGTAACGCAAGGCAAGGCACGGTCAGGCGAGGCAAGGCTAATGCACGACAACGCAAGGCTAGGCAATGCACGGCAAGGCAAGGAAAGAGTAACGCAAGACAATGCACGGTCAGGCGAGGCAAGGCTAAGGCACGACAACGCAAGGCTAGGCAGTGCTCGGCAAGGCAAGGAAAGAGTAACGGAAGGAAAGAAAGGCAAGGGAAAGCAAGGGAAGGCAAGGGTAACGGAAGGAACGGCACGGTAAGGGGAAACAAGGCTAAGGCACGACAACGCAGGACTAGGCAATGCACGGCAAGGCAAAGAAAGCGTAACGCAAGGCAAGGCACGTTCAGGCGAGGAAAGGCTAATGCACGACAACGCAAGGCTAGGCAATGCACGGCTAGGCAAGGAAAGAGTAACGGAAGGAGAGGAAGGCAAGGCAAAGCAAGGCAAGGCAAGTGTAACAAAAGGCAAGGCACGGCAAGGGGAAACAAGGGTAAGGCACGGCAACGCACGGCTAGGCAATGCACGGCCAAGCAAGGAAAGGGTAACGCAAGGCAAGGCACGGTGAGGAAAGGCAAGGCTAATGCACGACAATGCAGGGCTAGGCAATGCACGGCAAGGTAAGGAAAGCATAACGCAAGGCAAGGCACGGTCAGGCGAGGCAAGGCTAATGCACGACAACGCAAGGCTAGGCAGTGCTCGGCAAGGCAAGGAAAGAGTAACGGAAGGAAAGAAAGGCAAGGGAAAGCAAGGGAAGGCAAGGGTAACGGAAGGAACGGCACGGTAAGGGGAAACAAGGCTAAGGCACGACAACGCAGGATTAGGCAATGCACGGCAAGGCAAGGAAAGGGTAACGCAAGGCAAGGCACGGTCAGGCGAGGCAAGGCTAAGGCAGGACAACGCAAGGCTAGGCAATGCACGGAAGGCAAGCAAATAGTAACGGAAGGCAAGGAAGGCAAGGGAAGGCAAAGGTAAAGGAAGGAACGGCACGGTAAGCGGAAACAAGGCTAAGGCACGACAACTCAGGACTAGGCAATGCAAGGCAAGGCAAGGAAAGGGTAACGCAAGGCAAGGCACGGTCAGGCGAGGCAAGGCTAATGCACGACAACGCAAGGCTAGGCAATGCACGGCAAGGCAAGGAAAGAGTAACGCAAGGCAATGCACGGTCAGGCGAGGCAAGGCTAAGGCACGACAACGCAAGGCTAGGCAGTGCTCGGCAAGGAAAGGAAAGAGTAACGGAAGGAAAGAAAGGCAAGGGAAAGCAAGGGAAGGCAAGGGTAACGGAAGGAACGGCACGGTAAGGGGAAACAAGGCTAAGGCACGACAACGCAGGACTAGGCAATGCACGGCAAGGCAAAGAAAGCGTAACGCAAGGCAAGGCACGTTCAGGCGAGGCAAGGCTAATGCACGACAACGCAAGGCTAGGCAATGCACGGCTAGGCAAGGAAAGAGTAACGGAAGGAGAGGAAGGCAAGGCAAAGCAAGGCAAGGCAAGTGTAACAAAAGGCAAGGCACGGCAAGGGGAAACAAGGGTAAGGCACGGCAACGCACGGCTAGGCAATGCACGGCCAAGCAAGGAAAGGGTAACGCAAGGCAAGGCACGGTGAGGAAAGGCAAGGCTAATGCACGACAATGCAGGGCTAGGCAATGCACGGCAAGGTAAGGAAAGCATAACGCAAGGCAAGGCACGGTCAGGCGAGGCAACGCTAATGCACGACAACGCAAGGCTAGGCAGTGCTCGGCAAGGCAAGGAAAGAGTAACGGAAGGAAAGAAAGGCAAGGGAAAGCAAGGGAAGGCAAGGGTAACGGAAGGAACGGCACGGTAAGGGGAAACAAGGCTAAGGCACGACAACGCAGGATTAGGCAATGCACGGCAAGGCAAGGAAAGGGTAACGCAAGGCAAGGCACGGTCAGGCGAGGCAAGGCTAAGGCAGGACAACGCAAGGCTAGGCAATGCACGGAAGGCAAGCAAAGAGTAACGGAAGGCAAGGAAGGCAAGGGAAGGCAAAGGTAAAGGAAGGAACGGCACGGTAAGCGGAAACAAGGCTAAGGCACGACAACTCAGGACTAGGCAATGCAAGGCAAGGCAAGGAAAGGGTAACGCAAGGCAAGGCACGGTCAGGCGAGGCAAGGCTAATGCACGACAACGCAAGGCTAGGCAATGCACGGCTAGGCAAGGAAAGAGTAACGGACGGAAAGGAAGGCAAGGCAAAGAAAGGCAAGGCAAGTGTAACGGAAGGAACGGCACAGCAAGGGGAAACAAGGCTAAGGCACGACAACGCACGGCTAGGCAGTGCACGGCTAGGCAAGGAAAGAGTAACGGAAGGAAAGAAAGGCAAGGGAAAGCAAGGGAAGGCAAGGCTAACGGAAGGAACGGTACGGTACGGGGAAACAAGGCTAAGGCACGACAACGCAGGACTAGGCAATGCACGGCAAGGCAAAGAAAGGGTAACGCAAGGCAAGGCACGGTCAGGCGACGCAAGTCTAAGGCACGACAACGCAAGGCTAGGCAATGCACGGAAGGTAAGTAAAGAGTAACGGAAGGAAAGAAAGGCAAGGGAAAGCAAGAGAAGGCAAGGGTAACGGAAGGAACGGCACGGTAAGGGGAAACAAGGCTAAGGCACGACAACGCAGGACTAGGCAATGCACGGCAAGGCAAAGAAAGGGTAACGCAAGGCAAGGCACGGTCAGGCGAGGCAAGGCTAATGCACGACAACGCAAGGCTAGGCAATGCACGGCTAGGCAAGGAAAGAGTAACGGAAGGAGAGGAAGGCAAGGCAAAGCAAGGCAAGGCAAGTGTAACAAAAGGCAAGGCACGGCAAGGGGAAACAAGGGTAAGGCACGGCAACGCACGGCTAGGCAATGCACGGCCAAGCAAGGAAAGGGTAACGCAAGGCAAGGCACGGTGAGGCGAGCCAAGGCTAAGGCACGACAACGCAAGTCTAGGCAGTGCACGGCAAGGCAAGGAAAGCATAACGCAAGGTAAGGCACGGTCAGGCGAGGCAAGGCTAATGCACGACAACGCAAGGCTAGGCAGTGCTCGGCAAGGCAAGGAAAGAGTAACGGAAGGAAAGAAAGGCAACGGAAAGCAAGGGAAGGGAAGGGTAACGGAAGGAACGGCACGGTAAGGGGAAACAAGGCTAAGGCACGACAACGCAGGATTAGGCAATGCACGGCAAGGCAAGGAAAGGGTAACGCAAGGCAAGGAACGGTCAGGCGAGGCAAGGCTAAGGCAGGACAACGCAAGGCTAGGCAACGCACGGAAGGCAAGCAAAGAGTAACGGAAGGCAAGGAAGGCAAGGGAAGGCAAAGGTAAAGGAAGGAACGGCACGGTAAGCGGAAACAAGGCTAAGGCACGACAACTCAGGACTAGGCAATGCACGGCAAGGGAAGGAAAGGGTAACGCAAGGCAATGCACGGTGAGGCAAGGGAAGGCTAATGCACGACAACGCTCGGCTAGGCAATGCACGGCAAGGCAAGGAAAGGGTCACGCAAGGCAAGGCACTGTCAGGCGAGCCAAGGCTAAGGCACGACAACGCAAGTCTAGGCAGTGCACGGCTAGGCAAGGAAAGAGTAACGGAAGGAAAGGAAGGCAAGGCAAAGTAAGGCAAGGCAAGTGTAACGGAAGAAACGGCACAGCAAGGGGAAACAAGGCTAAGGCAAGACAACGCACGGCTAGGCAATGCACGGCAAGGGAAGGAAAGGGTAACGCAAGGCAAGGCACGGTCAGGCGAGGCAAGGCTAATGCACGACAACGCAAGGCTAGGCAATGCACGGCTAGGCAAGGAAAGAGTAACGGAAGGAAAGGAAGGCAAAGCAAAGCAAGGCAAGGCAAGTGTAACAAAAGGCACGGCACGGCAAGGGGAAACAAGGGTAAGGCACGACAACGAAAGGCTAGGCAGTGCACGGCTAGGCAAGGAAAGAGTAACGGAAGGAAAGAAAGGCAAGGGAAAGCAAGGGAAGGCAAGGCTAACGGAAGGAACGGCACGGTACGGGGAAACAAGGCTAAGGCACGACAACGCAGGACTAGGCAATGCACGGCAAGGCAAAGAAAGGGTAACGCAAGGCAAGGCACGGTCAGGCGACGCAAGGCTAAGGCACGACAACGCAAGGCTAGGCAATGCACGGAAGGTAAGTAAAGAGTAACGGAAGGCAAGGAAGGCAAGGGAAAGCAAGGGTAGGCAAGGGCAACGGACGGAACGGCACGTTAAGGGGAAACAAGCCTAAGGCACGACAACGCAGGACTAGGCAATGAACGGCAAGGCAAGGAAAGGGTAACGCAAGGCAAGGCACGGTCAGGCGAGGCAACGCTAATGCACGAAAAAGCACGGCTAGGCAATGCACGGCAAGGCAAGGAAAGGGTAACGCAAGGCAAGGCACGGTCAGGCGAGGCAAGGCTAATGCACGACAACGCAAGGCTAGGCAATGCACGGCAAGGCAAGGAAAGGGTAACGCAAGGCAATGCACGGTCAGGCGAGGCAAGGCTAATGCACGACAACGCAAGGCTAGGCAGTGCTCGGCAAGGCAAGGAAAGAGTAACGGAAGGAAAGAAAGGCAAGGGAAAGCAAGGGAAGGCAAGGGTAACGGAAGGAACGGCACGGTAAGGGGAAACAAGGCTAAGGCACGACAACGCAGGACTAGGCAATGCACGGCAAGGCAAAGAAAGGGTAACGCAAGGCAAGGCACGTTCAGGCGAGGAAAGGCTAATGCACGACAACGCAAGGCTAGGCAATGCACGGCTAGGCAAGGAAAGAGTAACGGAAGGAGAGGAAGGCAAGGCAAAGCAAGGCAAGGCAAGTGTAACAAAAGGCAAGGCACCGCAAGGGGAAACAAGGGTAAGGCACGGCAACGCACGGCTAGGCAATGCACGGCCAAGCAAGGAAAGGGTAACGCAAGGCAAGGCACGGTGAGGAAAGGCAAGGCTAATGCACGACAATGCAGGGCTAGGCAATGCACGGCAAGGTAAGGAAAGCATAACGCAAGGCAAGGCACGGTCAGGCGAGGCAAGGCTAATGCACGACAACGCAAGGCTAGGCAGTGCTCGGCAAGGCAAGGAAAGAGTAACGGAAGGAAAGAAAGGCAAGGGAAAGCAAGGGAAGGCAAGCGTAACGGAAGGAACGGCACGGTAAGGGGAAACAAGGCTAAGGCACGACAACGCAGGATTAGGCAATGCACGGCAAGGCAAGGAAAGGGTAACGCAAGGCAAGGCACGGTCAGGCGAGGCAAGGCTAAGGCAGGACAACGCAAGGCTAGGCAATGCACGGAAGGCAAGCAAAGAGTAACGGAAGGCAAGGAAGGCAAGGGAAGGCAAAGGTAAAGGAAGGAACGGCACGGTAAGCGGAAACAAGGCTAAGGCACGACAACTCAGGACTAGGCAATGCAAGGCAAGGCAAGGAAAGGGTAACGCAAGGCAAGGCACGGTCAGGCGAGTCAAGGCTAATGCACGACAACGCAAGGCTAGGCAATGCACGGCAAGGCAAGGAAAGAGTAACGCAAGGCAATGCACGGTCAGGCGAGGCAAGGCTAAGGCACGACAACGCAAGGCTAGGCAGTGCTCGGAAAGGCAAGGAAAGAGTAACGGAAGGAAAGAAAGGCAAGGGAAAGCAAGGGAAGGCAAGGGTAACGGAAGGAACGGCACGGTAAGGGGAAACAAGGCTAAGGCACGACAACGCAGGATTAGGCAATGCACGGCAAGGCAAAGAAAGCGTAACGCAAGGCAAGGCACGTTCAGGAGAGGCAAGGCTAATGCACGACAACGCAAGGCTAGGCAATGCACGGCTAGGCAAGGAAAGAGTAACGGAAGGAGAGGAAGGCAAGGCAAAGCAAGGCAAGGCAAGTGTAACAAAAGGCAAGGCACGGCAAGGGGAAACAAGGGTAAGGCACGGCAACGCACGGCTAGGCAATGCACGGCCAAGCAAGGAAAGGGTAACGCAAGGCAAGGCACGGTGAGGAAAGGCAAGGCTAATGCACGACAATGCAGGGCTAGGCAATGCACGGCAAGGTAAGGAAAGCATAACGCAAGGCAAGGCACGGTCAGGCGAGGCAAGGCTAATGCACGACAACGCAAGGCTAGGCAGTGCTCGGCAAGGCAAGGAAAGAGTAACGGAAGGAAAGAAAGGCAAGGGAAAGCAAGGGAAGGCAAGGGTAACGGAAGGAACGGCACGGTAAGGGGAAACAAGGCTAAGGCACGACAACGCAGGATTAGGCAATGCACGGCAAGGCAAGGAAAGGGTAACGCAAGGCAAGGCACGGTCAGGCGAGGCAAGGCTAAGGCAGGACAACGCAAGGCTAGGCAATGCACGGAAGGCAAGCAAAGAGTAACGGAAGGCAAGGAAGGCAAGGGAAGGCAAAGGTAAAGGAAGGAACGGCACGGTAAGCGGAAACAAGGCTAAGGCACGACAACTCAGGACTAGGCAATGCAAGGCAAGGCAAGGAAAGGGTAACGCAAGGCAAGGCACGGTCAGGCGAGGCAACGCTAATGCACGACAACGCAAGGCTAGGCAATGCACGGCTAGGCAAGGAAAGAGTGACGGACGGAAAGGAAGGCAAGGCAAAGAAAGGCAAGGCAAGTGTAACGGAAGGAACGGCACAGCAAGGGGAAACAAGGCTAAGGCACGACAACGCACGGCTAGGCAGTGCACGGCTAGGCAAGGAAAGAGTAACGGAAGGAAAGAAAGGCAAGGGAAAGCAAGGGAAGGCAAGGCTAACGGAAGGAACGGCACGGTAAGGGGAAACAAGGCTAAGGCACGACAACGCAGGACTAGGCAATGCACGGCAAGGCAAAGAAAGGGTAACGCAAGGCAAGGCACGGTCAAGCGACGCAAGGCTAAGGCACGACAACGCAAGGCTAGGCAATGCACGGAAGGTAAGTAAAGAGTAACGGAAGGAAAGAAAGGCAAGGGAAAGCAAGGGAAGGCAAGGGTAACGGAAGGAACGGCACGGTAAGGGGAAACAAGGCTAAGGCACGACAACGCAGGACTAGGCAATGCACGGCAAGGCAAAGAAAGGGTAACGCAAGGCAAGGCACGGTCAGGCGAGGCAAGGCTAATGCACGACAACGCAAGGCTAGGCAATGCACGGCTAGGCAAGGAAAGAGTAACGGAAGGAGAGGAAGGCAAGGCAAAGCAAGGCAAGGCAAGTGTAACAAAAGGCAAGGCACGGCAAGGGGAAACAAGGGTAAGGCACGGCAACGCACGGCTAGGCAATGCACGGCCAAGCAAGGAAAGGGTAACGCAAGGCAAGGCACGGTGAGGCGAGCCAAGGCTAAGGCACGACAACGCAAGTCTAGGCAGTGCACGGCAAGGCAAGGAAAGCATAACGCAAGGCAAGGCACGGTCAGGCGAGGCAAGGCTAATGCACGACAACGCAAGGCTAGGCAGTGCTCGGCAAGGCAAGGAAAGAGTAACGGAAGGAAAGAAAGGCAACGGAAAGCAAGGGAAGGGAACGGTAACGGAAGGAACGGCACGGTAAGGGGAAACAAGGCTAAGGCACGACAACGCAGGATTAGGCAATGCACGGCAAGGCAAGGAAAGGGTAACGCAAGGCAAGGAACGGTCAGGCGAGGCAAGGCTAAGGCAGGACAACGCAAGGCTAGGCAATGCACGGAAGGCAAGCAAAGAGTAACGGAAGGCAAGGAAGGCAAGGGAAGGCAAAGGTAAAGGAAGGAACGGCACGGTAAGCGGAAACAAGGCTAAGGCACGACAACTCAGGACTAGGCAATGCACGGCAAGGGAAGGAAAGGGTAACGCAAGGCAATGCACGGTGAGGCAAGGGAAGGCTAATGCACGACAACGCTCGGCTAGGCAATGCACGGCAAGGCAAGGAAAGGGTCACGCAAGGCAAGGCACTGTCAGGCGAGCCAAGGCTAAGGCACGACAACGCAAGTCTAGGCAGTGCACGGCTAGGCAAGGAAAGAGTAACGGAAGGAAAGGAAGGCAAGGCAAAGTAAGGCAATGCAAGTGTAACGGAAGAAACGGCACAGCAAGGGGAAACAAGGCTAAGGCAAGACAACGCACGGCTAGGCAATGCACGGCAAGGGAAGGAAAGGGTAACGCAAGGCAAGGCACGGTCAGGCGAGGCAAGGCTAAAGCACGACAACGCAAGGCTAGGCAATGCACGGCTAGGCAAGGAAAGAGTAACGGAAGGAAAGGAAGGCAAAGCAAAGCAAGGCAAGGCAAGTGTAACAAAAGGCACGGCACGGCAAGGGGAAACAAGGGTAAGGCACGACAACGAAAGGCTAGGCAGTGCACGGCTAGGCAAGGAAAGTGTAACGGAAGGAAAGAAAGGCAAGGGAAAGCAAGGGAAGGCAAGGCTAACGGAAGGAACGGCACGGTACGGGGAAACAAGGCTAAGGCACGACAACGCAGGACTAGGCAATGCACGGCAAGGCAAAGAAAGGGTAACGCAAGGCAAGGCACGGTCAGGCGACGCAAGGCTAAGGCACGACAACGCAAGGCTAGGCAATGCACGGAAGGTAAGTAAAGAGTAACGGAAGGCAAGGAAGGCAAAGGGAAAGCAAGGGTAGGCAAGGGCAACGGACGGAACGGCACGTTAAGGGGAAACAAGCCTAAGGCACGACAACGCAGGACTAGGCAATGCACGGCAAGGCAAGGAAAGGGTAACGCAAGGCAAGGCACGGTCAGGCGAGGCAACGCTAATGCACGAAAAAGCACGGCTAGGCAATGCACGGCAAGGCAAGGAAAGGGTAACGCAAGGCAAGGCACGGTCAGGCGAGGCAAGGCTAAGGCACGACAACGCAAGGCTAGGCAATGCACGGCAAGGCAAGGAAAGGGTAACGCAAGGCAATGCACGGTCAGGCGAGGCAAGGCTAAGGCACGACAACGCAAGGCTAGGCAATGCACGGCTAGGCAAGGAAAGAGTAACGGAAGTAGAGGAAGGCAAGGCAAAGCAAGGCAAGGCAAGTGTAATAAAAGGCAAGGCACGGCAAGGGGAAACAAGGGTAAGGCACGGCAACGCACGGCTAGGCAATGCACGGCCAAGCAAGGAAAGGGTAACGCAAGGCAAGGCACGGTGAGGAAAGGCAAGGCTAATGCACGACAATGCAGGGCTAGGCAATGCACGGCAAGGCAAGGAAAGCATAACGCAAGGCAAGGCACGGTCATGCGAGGCAAGGCTAATGCACGACAACGCAAGGCTAGGCAGTTCTCGGCAAGGCAAGGAAAGAGTAACGGAAGGAAAGAAAGGCAACGAAAGCAAGGGAAGGCAAGGGTAACGGAAGGAACGGCACGGTAAGGGGAAACAAGGCTAAGGCACGACAACGCAGGACTACGCAATGCACGGCAAGGCAAGGAAAGGGTAACGCAAGGCAAGGCACGGTCAGGCGAGGCAAGGCTAAGGCAGGACAACGCAAGGCTAGGCAATGCACGGAAGGCAAGCAAAGAGTAACGGAAGGCAAGGAAGGCAAGGGAAGGCAAAGGTAAAGGAAGGAACGGCACGGTAAGCGGAAACAAGGCTAAGGCACGACAACGCACGGCTAGGCAGTGCCCGGCTAGGCAAGGAAAGGGAAGGAAAGGAAGGTAAGGCAAAGTAAGGCAAGGCACGTGTAACGGAAGAAACGGCACAGCAAGGGGAAACAAGGCTAAGGCAAGACAACGCACGGCTAGGCAATGCACGGCAAGGGAAGGAAAGGGTAACGCAAGGCAAGGCACGGTCAGGCGAGGCAAGGCTAATGCACGACAACGCAAGGCTAGGCAGTGCACAGCTAGGCAAGGAAAGAGTAACGGAAGGAAAGGAAGGCAAGGCAAAGAAAGGCAAGGCAAGTGTAACGGAAGGAACGGCACAGCAAGGGGAAACAAGGCTAAGGAACGACAAGGCACGGCTAGGCAGTGCACGGCTAGGCAAGGAAAGATTAACGGAAGGAAAGAAAGGCAAGGGAAAGCAAGGGAAGGCAAGGCTTACGGAAGGAACGGCGCGGTACGGGGAAACAAGGCTAAGGCACGACAACGCAGGACTAGGCAATGCACGGCAAGGCAAAGAAAGGGTAACGCAAGGCAAGGCAGGGTCAGGCGACGCAAGGCTAAGGCACGACAACGCAAGGCTAGGCAATGCACGGAAGGTAAGTAAAGAGTAACGGAAGGCAAGGAAGGCAAGGGAAAGCAACGGTAGGCAAGGGCAACGGACGGAACGGCACGTTAAGGGGAAACAAGCCTAAAGCACGACAACGCAGGACTAGGCAATGCACGGCAAGGCAAGGAAAGGGTAACGCAAGGCAAGGCACGGTCAGGCGAGGCAACGCTAATGCACGAAAAAGCACGGCTAGGCAATGCACGGCAAGGCAAGGAAAGGGTAACGCAAGGCAAGGCACGGTCAGGCGAGGCAAGGCTAATGCACGACAACGCAAGGCTAGGCAATGCACGGCAAGGCAAGGAAAGAGTAACGCAAGACAATGCACGGTCAGGCGAGGCAAGGCTAAGGCACGACAACGCAAGGCTAGGCAGTGCTCGGCAAGGCAAGGAAAGAGTAACGGAAGGAAAGAAAGGCAAGGGAAAGCAAGGGAAGGCAAGGGTAACGGAAGGAACGGCACGGTAAGGGGAAACAAGGCTAAGGCACGACAACGCAGGACTAGGCAATGCACGGCAAGGCAAAGAAAGCGTAACGCAAGGCAAGGCACGTTCAGGCGAGGAAAGGCTAATGCACGACAACGCAAGGCTAGGCAATGCACGGCTAGGCAAGGAAAGAGTAACGGAAGGAGAGGAAGGCAAGGCAAAGCAAGGCAAGGCAAGTGTAACAAAAGGCAAGGCACGGCAAGGGGAAACAAGGGTAAGGCACGGCAACGCACGGCTAGGCAATGCACGGCCAAGCAAGGAAAGGGTAACGCAAGGCAAGGCACGGTGAGGAAAGGCAAGGCTAATGCACGACAATGCAGGGCTAGGCAATGCACGGCAAGGTAAGGAAAGCATAACGCAAGGCAAGGCACGGTCAGGCGAGGCAAGGCTAAGGCACGACAACGCAAGGCTAGGCAGTGCTCGGCAAGGAAAGGAAAGAGTAACGGAAGGAAAGAAAGGCAAGGGAAAGCAAGGGAAGGCAAGGGTAACGGAAGGAACGGCACGGTAAGGGGAAACAAGGCTAAGGCACGACAACGCAGGACTAGGCAATGCACGGCAAGGCAAAGAAAGCGTAACGCAAGGCAAGGCACGTTCAGGCGAGGCAAGGCTAATGCACGACAACGCAAGGCTAGGCAATGCACGGCTAGGCAAGGAAAGAGTAACGGAAGGAGAGGAAGGCAAGGCAAAGCAAGGCAAGGCAAGTGTAACAAAAGGCAAGGCACGGCAAGGGGAAACAAGGGTAAGGCACGGCAACGCACGGCTAGGCAATGCACGGCCAAGCAAGGAAAGGGTAACGCAAGGCAAGGCACGGTGAGGAAAGGCAAGGCTAATGCACGACAATGCAGGGCTAGGCAATGCACGGCAAGGTAAGGAAAGCATAACGCAAGGCAAGGCACGGTCAGGCGAGGCAACGCTAATGCACGACAACGCAAGGCTAGGCAGTGCTCGGCAAGGCAAGGAAAGAGTAACGGAAGGAAAGAAAGGCAAGGGAAAGCAAGGGAAGGCAAGGGTAACGGAAGGAACGGCACGGTAAGGGGAAACAAGGCTAAGGCACGACAACGCAGGATTAGGCAATGCACGGCAAGGCAAGGAAAGGGTAACGCAAGGCAAGGCACGGTCAGGCGAGGCAAGGCTAAGGCAGGACAACGCAAGGCTAGGCAATGCACGGAAGGCAAGCAAAGAGTAACGGAAGGCAAGGAAGGCAAGGGAAGGCAAAGGTAAAGGAAGGAACGGCACGGTAAGCGGAAACAAGGCTAAGGCACGACAACTCAGGACTAGGCAATGCAAGGCAAGGCAAGGAAAGGGTAACGCAAGGCAAGGCACGGTCAGGCGAGGCAAGGCTAATGCACGACAACGCAAGGCTAGGCAATGCACGGCTAGGCAAGGAAAGAGTAACGGACGGAAAGGAAGGCAAGGCAAAGAAAGGCAAGGCAAGTGTAACGGAAGGAACGGCACAGCAAGGGGAAACAAGGCTAAGGCACGACAACGCACGGCTAGGCAGTGCACGGCTAGGCAAGGAAAGAGTAACGGAAGGAAAGAAAGGCAAGGGAAAGCAAGGGAAGGCAAGGCTAACGGAAGGAACGGTACGGTACGGGGAAACAAGGCTAAGGCACGACAACGCAGGACTAGGCAATGCACGGCAAGGCAAAGAAAGGGTAACGCAAGGCAAGGCACGGTCAGGCGACGCAAGTCTAAGGCACGACAACGCAAGGCTAGGCAATGCACGGAAGGTAAGTAAAGAGTAACGGAAGGAAAGAAAGGCAAGGGAAAGCAAGAGAAGGCAAGGGTAACGGAAGGAACGGCACGGTAAGGGGAAACAAGGCTAAGGCACGACAACGCAGGACTAGGCAATGCACGGCAAGGCAAAGAAAGGGTAACGCAAGGCAAGGCACGGTCAGGCGAGGCAAGGCTAATGCACGACAACGCAAGGCTAGGCAATGCACGGCTAGGCAAGGAAAGAGTAACGGAAGGAGAGGAAGGCAAGGCAAAGCAAGGCAAGGCAAGTGTAACAAAAGGCAAGGCACGGCAAGGGGAAACAAGGGTAAGGCACGGCAACGCACGGCTAGGCAATGCACGGCCAAGCAAGGAAAGGGTAACGCAAGGCAAGGCACGGTGAGGCGAGCCAAGGCTAAGGCACGACAACGCAAGTCTAGGCAGTGCACGGCAAGGCAAGGAAAGCATAACGCAAGGTAAGGCACGGTCAGGCGAGGCAAGGCTAATGCACGACAACGCAAGGCTAGGCAGTGCTCGGCAAGGCAAGGAAAGAGTAACGGAAGGAAAGAAAGGCAACGGAAAGCAAGGGAAGGGAAGGGTAACGGAAGGAACGGCACGGTAAGGGGAAACAAGGCTAAGGCACGACAACGCAGGATTAGGCAATGCACGGCAAGGCAAGGAAAGGGTAACGCAAGGCAAGGAACGGTCAGGCGAGGCAAGGCTAAGGCAGGACAACGCAAGGCTAGGCAACGCACGGAAGGCAAGCAAAGAGTAACGGAAGGCAAGGAAGGCAAGGGAAGGCAAAGGTAAAGGAAGGAACGGCACGGTAAGCGGAAACAAGGCTAAGGCACGACAACTCAGGACTAGGCAATGCACGGCAAGGGAAGGAAAGGGTAACGCAAGGCAATGCACGGTGAGGCAAGGGAAGGCTAATGCACGACAACGCTCGGCTAGGCAATGCACGGCAAGGCAAGGAAAGGGTCACGCAAGGCAAGGCACTGTCAGGCGAGCCAAGGCTAAGGCACGACAACGCAAGTCTAGGCAGTGCACGGCTAGGCAAGGAAAGAGTAACGGAAGGAAAGGAAGGCAAGGCAAAGTAAGGCAAGGCAAGTGTAACGGAAGAAACGGCACAGCAAGGGGAAACAAGGCTAAGGCAAGACAACGCACGGCTAGGCAATGCACGGCAAGGGAAGGAAAGGGTAACGCAAGGCAAGGCACGGTCAGGCGAGGCAAGGCTAATGCACGACAACGCAAGGCTAGGCAATGCACGGCTAGGCAAGGAAAGAGTAACGGAAGGAAAGGAAGGCAAAGCAAAGCAAGGCAAGGCAAGTGTAACAAAAGGCACGGCACGGCAAGGGGAAACAAGGGTAAGGCACGACAACGAAAGGCTAGGCAGTGCACGGCTAGGCAAGGAAAGAGTAACGGAAGGAAAGAAAGGCAAGGGAAAGCAAGGGAAGGCAAGGCTAACGGAAGGAACGGCACGGTACGGGGAAACAAGGCTAAGGCACGACAACGCAGGACTAGGCAATGCACGGCAAGGCAAAGAAAGGGTAACGCAAGGCAAGGCACGGTCAGGCGACGCAAGGCTAAGGCACGACAACGCAAGGCTAGGCAATGCACGGAAGGTAAGTAAAGAGTAACGGAAGGCAAGGAAGGCAAGGGAAAGCAAGGGTAGGCAAGGGCAACGGACGGAACGGCACGTTAAGGGGAAACAAGCCTAAGGCACGACAACGCAGGACTAGGCAATGCACGGCAAGGCAAGGAAAGGGTAACGCAAGGCAAGGCACGGTCAGGCGAGGCAACGCTAATGCACGAAAAAGCACGGCTAGGCAATGCACGGCAAGGCAAGGAAAGGGTAACGCAAGGCAAGGCACGGTCAGGCGAGGCAAGGCTAATGCACGACAACGCAAGGCTAGGCAATGCACGGCAAGGCAAGGAAAGGGTAACGCAAGGCAATGCACGGTCAGGCGAGGCAAGGCTAATGCACGACAACGCAAGGCTAGGCAGTGCTCGGCAAGGCAAGGAAAGAGTAACGGAAGGAAAGAAAGGCAAGGGAAAGCAAGGGAAGGCAAGGGTAACGGAAGGAACGGCACGGTAAGGGGAAACAAGGCTAAGGCACGACAACGCAGGACTAGGCAATGCACGGCAAGGCAAAGAAAGGGTAACGCAAGGCAAGGCACGGTCAGGCGAGGCAAGGCTAATGCACGACAACGCAAGGCTAGGCAATGCACGGCTAGGCAAGGAAAGAGTAACGGAAGGAGAGGAAGGCAAGGCAAAGCAAGGCAAGGCAAGTGTAACAAAAGGCAAGCCACGGCACGGGGAAACAAGGGTAAGGCACGGCAACGCACGGCTAGGCAATGCATGGCAAGGCAAGGAAAGGGTAACGCAAAGCAAGGCACGGTGAGGCAAGGGAAGGCTAATGCACGAAAACGCTCGGCTAGGCAATGCACGGCAAGGCAAGGAAAGGGTAACGCAAGGCAAGGCACGGTCAGGCGAGCCAAGGCTACGGCACGACAAGGCAAGGCTAGGCAGTGCACGGCTAGGCAAGGAAAGAGTAACGGAAGGAAAGGAAGGGAAGGCAAAATAAGGCAAGGCAAGTGTAACGGAAGAAACGGCACAGCAAGGGGAAACAAGGCTAAGGCAAGACAACGCACGGCTAGGCAATGCACGGCAAGGGAAGGAAAGGGTAACGCAAGGCAAGGCACGGTCAGGCGAGGCAATGCTAATGCACGACAACGCAAGGCTAGGCAATGCACGGCTAGGCAAGGAAAGAGTAACGTAAGGAAAGGGAGGCAAAGCAAAGCAAGGCAAGGCAAGTGTAACAAAAGGCACGGCACGGCAAGGGGAAACAAGGGTAAGGCACGACAACGCAAGGCTAGGCAGTGCACGGCAAGGCAAGGAAAGGGTAACGCAAGACAAGGTACGGTGAGGCAAGGGAAGGCTAATGCACGACAACGCAAGGCTAGGCAGTGCACGGCTAGGCAAGGAAAGAGTAACGGAAGGAAAGGAAGGCAAGTCAAAGAAAGGCAAGGCAAGTGTAACGGAAGGAACGGCACAGCAAGGGGAAACAAGGCTAAGGCACGACAACGCACGGCTAGGCAGTGCACGGCTAGGCAAGGAAAGAGTAACGGAAGGAAAGAAAGGCAAGGGAAAGCAAGGGAAGGCAAGGCTAACGGAAGGAACGGCACGGTACGGGGAAACAAGGCTAAGGCATGACAACGCAGGACTAGGCAATGCACGGCAAGGCAAAGAAAGGGTAACGCAAGGCAAGGCACGGTCAGGCGACGCAAGGCTAAGGCACGACAACGCAAGGCTAGGCAATGCACGGAAGTTAAGTAAAGAGTAACGGAAGGCAAGGAAGGCAAGGGAAAGCAAGGGTAGGCAAGGGCACCGGACGGAACGGCACGTTAAGTCAAAGGCACGACAACGCAGGACTAGGCAATGCACGGCAAGGCAAGGAAAGGGTAACGCAAGGCAAGGCACGGTCAGGCGAGGCAACGCTAATGCACGAAAAAGCACGGCTAGGCAGTGCACGGCTAGGCAAGGAAAGAGTAACATAAGCAAAGGAAGGCAAGGCAAAGCAAGGCAAGGCAAGTGTAAGAAAAGGCACGTCACGGCAAGGGGAAACAAGGCTAAGGCACGGCAACGCACTGCTAGGCAATGCACGGCCAGGCAAGGAAAGGGTAACGCAAGGCAAGGCACGGTGAGGCAAGGCAAGGCTAATGCACGACAATGCAGGGCTAGGCAATGCACGGCAAGGCAAGGAAAGGGTAACGCAAGGCAAGGCACGGTCAGGCGAGGCAAGGCTAAGGCACGACAACGCAAGGCTAGGCAGTGCTCGGCAAGGCAAGGAAAGAGTAACGGAAGGAGAGGAAGGCAAGGCAAAGCAAGGCAAGGCAAGTGTAATAAAAGGCACGTCACGGCAAGGGGAAACAAGGCTAAGGCACGGCAACGCACTGTTAGGCAATGCACGGCCAGGCAAGGAAAGGGTAACGCAAGGCAAGGCACGGTCAGGCGAGGCAACGCTAATGCACGACAACGCAAGGCTAGGCAGTGCTCGGCAAGGCAAGGAAAGAGTAACGGAAGGAAAGAAAGGCAAGGGAAAGCAAGGGAAGGCAAGGGTAACGGAAGGAACGGCACGGTAAGGGGAAACAAGGCTAAGGCACGACAACGCAGGATTAGGCAATGCACGGCAAGGCAAGGAAAGGGTAACGCAAGGCAAGGCACGGTCAGGCGAGGCAAGGCTAAGGCAGGACAACGCAAGGCTAGGCAATGCACGGAAGGCAAGCAAAGAGTAACGGAAGGCAAGGAAGGCAAGGGAAGGCAAAGGTAAAGGAAGGAACGGCACGGTAAGCGGAAACAAGGCTAAGGCACGACAACTCAGGACTAGGCAATGCAAGGCAAGGCAAGGAAAGGGTAACGCAAGGCAAGGCACTGTCAGGCGAGGCAAGGCTAATGCACGACAACGCAAGGCTAGGCAATGCACGGCTAGGCAAGGAAAGAGTAACGGACGGAAAGGAAGGCAAGGCAAAGAAAGGCAAGGCAAGTGTAACGGAAGGAACGGCACAGCAAGGGGAAACAAGGCTAAGGCACGACAACGCACGGCTAGGCAGTGCACGGCTAGGCAAGGAAAGAGTAACGGAAGGAAAGAAAGGCAAGGGAAAGCAAGGGAAGGCAAGGCTAACGGAAGGAACGGTACGGTACGGGGAAACAAGGCTAAGGCACGACAACGCAGGACTAGGCAATGCACGGCAAGGCAAAGAAAGGGTAACGCAAGGCAAGGCACGGTCAGGCGACGCAAGTCTAAGGCACGACAACGCAAGGCTAGGCAATGCACGGAAGGTAAGTAAAGAGTAACGCAAGGAAAGAAAGGCAAGGGAAAGCAAGAGAAGGCAAGGGTAACGGAAGGAACGGCACGGTAAGGGGAAACAAGGCTAAGGCACGACAACGCAGGACTAGGCAATGCACGGCAAGGCAAAGAAAGGGTAACGCAAGGCAAGGCACGGTCAGGCGAGGCAAGGCTAATGCACGACAACGCAAGGCTAGGCAATGCACGGCTAGGCAAGGAAAGAGTAACGGAAGGAGAGGAAGGCAAGGCAAAGCAAGGCAAGGCAAGTGTAACAAAAGGCAAGGCACGGCAAGGGGAAACAAGGGTAAGGCACGGCAACGCACGGCTAGGCAATGCACGGCCAAGCAAGGAAAGGGTAACGCAAGGCAAGGCACGGTGAGGCGAGCCAAGGCTAAGGCACGACAACGCAAGTCTAGGCAGTGCACGGCAAGGCAAGGAAAGCATAACGCAAGGTAAGGCACGGTCAGGCGAGGCAAGGCTAATGCACGACAACGCAAGGCTAGGCAGTGCTCGGCAAGGCAAGGAAAGAGTAACGGAAGGAAAGAAAGGCAACGGAAAGCAAGGGAAGGGAAGGGTAACGGAAGGAACGGCACGGTAAGGGGAAACAAGGCTAAGGCACGACAACGCAGGATTAGGCAATGCACGGCAAGGCAAGGAAAGGGTAACGCAAGGCAAGGAACGGTCAGGCGAGGCAAGGCTAAGGCAGGACAACGCAAGGCTAGGCAACGCACGGAAGGCAAGCAAAGAGTAACGGAAGGCAAGGAAGGCAAGGGAAGGCAAAGGTAAAGGAAGGAACGGCACGGTAAGCGGAAACAAGGCTAAGGCACGACAACTCAGGACTAGGCAATGCACGGCAAGGGAAGGAAAGGGTAACGCAAGGCAATGCACGGTGACGCAAGGGAAGGCTAATGCACGACAACGCTCGGCTAGGCAATGCACGGCAAGGCAAGGAAAGGGTCACGCAAGGCAAGGCACTGTCAGGCGAGCCAAGGCTAAGGCACGACAACGCAAGTCTAGGCAGTGCACGGCTAGGCAAGGAAAGAGTAACGGAAGGAAAGGAAGGCAAGGCAAAGTAAGGCAAGGCAAGTGTAACGGAAGAAACGGCACAGCAAGGGGAAACAAGGCTAAGGCAAGACAACGCACGGCTAGGCAATGCACGGCAAGGGAAGGAAAGGGTAACGCAAGGCAAGGCACGGTCAGGCGAGGCAAGGCTAATGCACGACAACGCAAGGCTAGGCAATGCACGGCTAGGCAAGGAAAGAGTAACGGAAGGAAAGGAAGGCAAAGCAAAGCAAGGCAAGGCAAGTGTAACAAAAGGCACGGCACGGCAAGGGGAAACAAGGGTAAGGCACGACAACGAAAGGCTAGGCAGTGCACGGCTAGGCAAGGAAAGAGTAACGGAAGGAAAGAAAGGCAAGGGAAAGCAAGGGAAGGCAAGGCTAACGGAAGGAACGGCACGGTACGGGGAAACAAGGCTAAGGCACGACAACGCAGGACTAGGCAATGCACGGCAAGGCAAAGAAAGGGTAACGCAAGGCAAGGCACGGTCAGGCGACGCAAGGCTAAGGCACGACAACGCAAGGCTAGGCAATGCACGGAAGGTAAGTAAAGAGTAACGGAAGGCAAGGAAGGCAAGGGAAAGCAAGGGTAGGCAAGGGCAACGGACGGAACGGCACGTTAAGGGGAAACAAGCCTAAGGCACGACAACGCAGGACTAGGCAATGCACGGCAAGGCAAGGAAAGGGTAACGCAAGGCAAGGCACGGTCAGGCGAGGCAACGCTAATGCACGAAAAAGCACGGCTAGGCAATGCACGGCAAGGCAAGGAAAGGGTAACGCAAGGCAAGGCACGGTCAGGCGAGGCAAGGCTAATGCACGACAACGCAAGGCTAGGCAATGCACGGCAAGGCAAGGAAAGGGTAACGCAAGGCAATGCACGGTCAGGCGAGGCAAGGCTAATGCACGACAACGCAAGGCTAGGCAGTGCTCGGCAAGGCAAGGAAAGAGTAACGGAAGGAAAGAAAGGCAAGGGAAAGCAAGGGAAGGCAAGGGTAACGGAAGGAACGGCACGGTAAGGGGAAACAAGGCTAAGGCACGACAACGCAGGACTAGGCAATGCACGGCAAGGCAAAGAAAGGGTAACGCAAGGCAAGGCACGGTCAGGCGAGGCAAGGCTAATGCACGACAACGCAAGGCTAGGCAATGCACGGCTAGGCAAGGAAAGAGTAACGGAAGGAGAGGAAGGCAAGGCAAAGCAAGGCAAGGCAAGTGTAACAAAAGGCAAGCCACGGCACGGGGAAACAAGGGTAAGGCACGGCAACGCACGGCTAGGCAATGCATGGCAAGGCAAGGAAAGGGTAACGCAAAGCAAGGCACGGTGAGGCAAGGGAAGGCTAATGCACGAAAACGCTCGGCTAGGCAATGCACGGCAAGGCAAGGAAAGGGTAACGCAAGGCAAGGCACGGTCAGGCGAGCCAAGGCTACGGCACGACAAGGCAAGGCTAGGCAGTGCACGGCTAGGCAAGGAAAGAGTAACGGAAGGAAAGGAAGGGAAGGCAAAATAAGGCAAGGCAAGTGTAACGGAAGAAACGGCACAGCAAGGGGAAACAAGGCTAAGGCAAGACAACGCACGGCTAGGCAATGCACGGCAAGGGAAGGAAAGGGTAACGCAAGGCAAGGCACGGTCAGGCGAGGCAATGCTAATGCACGACAACGCAAGGCTAGGCAATGCACGGCTAGGCAAGGAAAGAGTAACGTAAGGAAAGGGAGGCAAAGCAAAGCAAGGCAAGGCAAGTGTAACAAAAGGCACGGCACGGCAAGGGGAAACAAGGGTAAGGCACGACAACGCAAGGCTAGGCAGTGCACGGCAAGGCAAGGAAAGGGTAACGCAAGACAAGGTACGGTGAGGCAAGGGAAGGCTAATGCACGACAACGCAAGGCTAGGCAGTGCACGGCTAGGCAAGGAAAGAGTAACGGAAGGAAAGGAAGGCAAGTCAAAGAAAGGCAAGGCAAGTGTAACGGAAGGAACGGCACAGCAAGGGGAAACAAGGCTAAGGCACGACAACGCACGGCTAGGCAGTGCACGGCTAGGCAAGGAAAGAGTAACGGAAGGAAAGAAAGGCAAGGGAAAGCAAGGGAAGGCAAGGCTAACGGAAGGAACGGCACGGTACGGGGAAACAAGGCTAAGGCATGACAACGCAGGACTAGGCAATGCACGGCAAGGCAAAGAAAGGGTAACGCAAGGCAAGGCACGGTCAGGCGACGCAAGGCTAAGGCACGACAACGCAAGGCTAGGCAATGCACGGAAGTTAAGTAAAGAGTAACGGAAGGCAAGGAAGGCAAGGGAAAGCAAGGGTAGGCAAGGGCACCGGACGGAACGGCACGTTAAGTGGAAACAAGCCAAAGGCACGACAACGCAGGACTAGGCAATGCACGGCAAGGCAAGGAAAGGGTAACGCAAGGCAAGGCACGGTCAGGCGAGGCAACGCTAATGCACGAAAAAGCACGGCTAGGCAGTGCACGGCTAGGCAAGGAAAGAGTAACATAAGCAAAGGAAGGCAAGGCAAAGCAAGGCAAGGCAAGTGTAAGAAAAGGCACGTCACGGCAAGGGGAAACAAGGCTAAGGCACGGCAACGCACTGCTAGGCAATGCACGGCCAGGCAAGGAAAGGGTAACGCAAGGCAAGGCACGGTGAGGCAAGGCAAGGCTAATGCACGACAATGCAGGGCTAGGCAATGCACGGCAAGGCAAGGAAAGGGTAACGCAAGGCAAGGCACGGTCAGGCGAGGCAAGGCTAAGGCAGGACAACGCAAGGCTAGGCAATGCACGGAAGGCAAGCAAAGAGTAATGGAAGGCAAGGAAGGCAAGGGAAGGCAAAGGTAAAGGAAGGAACGGCACGGTAAGCGGAAACAAGGCTAAGGCACGAAAACTCAGGACTAGGCAATGCACGGCAAGGGAAGGAAAGGGTAACGCAAGGCAATGCACGGTCAGGCGAGGCAAGGCTAATGCACGACAACGCAAGGCTAGGCAGTGCTCGGCAAGGCAAGGAAAGAGTAACGGAAGGAAAGAAAGACAAGGCAAAGCAAGGGAAGGCAAGGGTAACGGAAGGAAGGGCACGGTAAGGGGAAACAAGGCTAAGGCACGACAACGCAGGACTAGGCAATGCACGGCAAGGCAAAGAAAGGGTAACGCAAGGCAAGGCACGGTCAGGCGAGGCAAGGCTAATGCACGACAACGCTCGGCTAGGCAATGCACGGCAAGGCAAGGAAAGGGTAACGCAAGGCAAGGCACGGTCAGGCGAGCCAAGGCTAAGGCACGACAACGCAAGTCTAGGCAGTGCACGGCTAGGCAAGGAAAGAGTAACGGAAGGAAAGGAAGGCAAGGCAAAGTAAGGCAAGGCAAGTGTAACGGAAGGAACGGCACAGCAAGGGGAAACAAGGCTAAGGCAAGACAACGCACGGCTAGGCAATGCACGGCAAGGCAAGGAGAGGGTAACGCAAGGCAATGCACGGTCAGGCGAGGCAAGGCTAATGCACGACAACGCAAGGCTAGGCAGTGCTCGGCAAGGCAAGGAAAGAGTAACGGAAGGAAAGAAAGGCAAGGGAAAGCAAGGGAAGGGAAGGGTAACGGAAGGAACGGCACGGTAAGGGGAAACAAGGCTAAGGCACGACAACGCAGGACTAGGCAATGCACGGAAAGGCAAAGAAAGCGTAACGCAAGGCAAGGCACGGTCAGGCGAGGCAAGGCTAATGCACGACAACGCAAGGCTAGGCAATGCACGGCTAGGCAAGGAAAGAGTAACGGAAGGAGAGGAAGGCAAGGCAAAGCAAGGCAAGGCAAGTGTAACAAAAGGCAAGGCACGGCAAGCGGAAACAAGGGTAAGGCACGGCAACGCACGGCTAGGCAATGCACGGCCAAGCAAGGAAAGGGTAACGCAAGGCAAGGCACGGTGAGGAAAGGCAAGGCTAATGCACGACAATGCAGGGCTAGGCAATGCACGGCAAGGTAAGGAAAGCATAACGCAAGGCAAGGCACGGTCAGGCGAGGCAAGGCTAATGCACGACAACGCAAGGCTAGGCAGTGCTCGGCAAGGCAAGGAAAGAGTAACGGAAGGAAAGAAAGGCAAGGGAAAGCAAGGGAAGGCAAGGGTAACGGAAGGAACGGCACGGTAAGGGGAAACAAGGCTAAGGCACGACAACGCAGGATTAGGCAATGCACGGCAAGGCAAGGAAAGGGTAACGCAAGGCAAGGCACGGTCAGGCGAGGCAAGGCTAAGGCAGGACAACGCAAGGCTAGGCAATGCACGGAAGGCAAGCAAATAGTAACGGAAGGCAAGGAAGGCAAGGGAAGGCAAAGGTAAAGGAAGGAACGGCACGGTAAGCGGAAACAAGGCTAAGGCACGACAACTCAGGACTAGGCAATGCAAGGCAAGGCAAGGAAAGGGTAACGCAAGGCAAGGCACGGTCAGGCGAGGCAAGGCTAATGCACGACAACGCAAGGCTAGGCAATGCACGGCAAGGCAAGGAAAGAGTAACGCAAGGCAATGCACGGTCAGGCGAGGCAAGGCTAAGGCACGACAACGCAAGGCTAGGCAGTGCACGGCAAGGCAAGGAAAGAGTAACGGAAGGAAAGGAAGGCAAGGGAAAGCAAGGGAAGGCAAGGGTAACGGAAGGAACGGCACGGTAAGGGGAAACAAGGCTAAGGCACGACAACGCAGGACTAGGCAATGCACGGCAAGGCAAAGAAAGCGTAACGCAAGGCAAGGCACGTTCAGGCGAGGCAAGGCTAATGCACGACAACGCAAGGCTAGGCAATGCACGGCTAGGCAAGGAAAGAGTAACGGAAGGAGAGGAAGGCAAGGCAAAGCAAGGCAAGGCAAGTGTAACAAAAGGCAAGGCACGGCAAGGGGAAACAAGGGTAAGGCACGGCAACGCACGGCTAGGCAATGCACGGCCAAGCAAGGAAAGGGTAACGCAAGGCAAGGCACGGTGAGGAAAGGCAAGGCTAATGCACGACAATGCAGGGCTAGGCAATGCACGGCAAGGTAAGGAAAGCATAACGCAAGGCAAGGCACGGTCAGGCGAGGCAACGCTAATGCACGACAACGCAAGGCTAGGCAGTGCTCGGCAAGGCAAGGAAAGAGTAACGGAAGGAAAGAAAGGCAAGGGAAAGCAAGGGAAGGCAAGGGTAACGGAAGGAACGGCACGGTAAGGGGAAACAAGGCTAAGGCACGACAACGCAGGATTAGGCAATGCACGGCAAGGCAAGGAAAGGGTAACGCAAGGCAAGGCACGGTCAGGCGAGGCAAGGCTAAGGCAGGACAACGCAAGGCTAGGCAATGCACGGAAGGCAAGCAAAGAGTAACGGAAGGCAAGGAAGGCAAGGGAAGGCAAAGGTAAAGGAAGGAACGGCACGGTAAGCGGAAACAAGGCTAAGGCACGACAACTCAGGACTAGGCAATGCAAGGCAAGGCAAGGAAAGGGTAACGCAAGGCAAGGCACGGTCAGGCGAGGCAAGGCTAATGCACGACAACGCAAGGCTAGGCAATGCACGGCTAGGCAAGGAAAGAGTAACGGACGGAAAGGAAGGCAAGGCAAAGAAAGGCAAGGCAAGTGTAACGGAAGGAACGGCACAGCAAGGGGAAACAAGGCTAAGGCACGACAACGCACGGCTAGGCAGTGCACGGCTAGGCAAGGAAAGAGTAACGGAAGGAAAGAAAGGCAAGGGAAAGCAAGGGAAGGCAAGGCTAACGGAAGGAACGGTACGGTACGGGGAAACAAGGCTAAGGCACGACAACGCAGGACTAGGCAATGCACGGCAAGGCAAAGAAAGGGTAACGCAAGGCAAGGCACGGTCAGGCGACGCAAGTCTAAGGCACGACAACGCAAGGCTAGGCAATGCACGGAAGGTAAGTAAAGAGTAACGGAAGGAAAGAAAGGCAAGGGAAAGCAAGAGAAGGCAAGGGTAACGGAAGGAACGGCACGGTAAGGGGAAACAACGCTAAGGCACGACAACGCAGGACTAGGCAATGCACGGCAAGGCAAAGAAAGGGTAACGCAAGGCAAGGCACGGTCAGGCGAGGCAAGGCTAATGCACGACAACGCAAGGCTAGGCAGTGCACGGCTAGGCAAGGAAAGAGTAACGGAAGGAGAGGAAGGCAAGGCAAAGCAAGGCAAGGCAAGTGTAACAAAAGGCAAGGCACGGCAAGGGGAAACAAGGGTAAGGCACGGCAACGCACGGCTAGGCAATGCACGGCCAAGCAAGGAAAGGGTAACGCAAGGCAAGGCACGGTGAGGCGAGCCAAGGCTAAGGCACGACAACGCAAGTCTAGGCAGTGCACGGCAAGGCAAGGAAAGCATAACGCAAGGTAAGGCACGGTCAGGCGAGGCAAGGCTAATGCACGACAACGCAAGGCTAGGCAGTGCTCGGCAAGGCAAGGAAAGAGTAACGGAAGGAAAGAAAGGCAACGGAAAGCAAGGGAAGGGAAGGGTAACGGAAGGAACGGCACGGTAAGGGGAAACAAGGCTAAGGCACGACAACGCAGGATTAGGCAATGCACGGCAAGGCAAGGAAAGGGTAACGCAAGGCAAGGAACGGTCAGGCGAGGCAAGGCTAAGGCAGGACAACGCAAGGCTAGGCAACGCACGGAAGGCAAGCAAAGAGTAACGGAAGGCAAGGAAGGCAAGGGAAGGCAAAGGTAAAGGAAGGAACGGCACGGTAAGCGGAAACAAGGCTAAGGCACGACAACTCAGGACTAGGCAATGCACGGCAAGGGAAGGAAAGGGTAACGCAAGGCAATGCACGGTGAGGCAAGGGAAGGCTAATGCACGACAACGCTCGGCTAGGCAATGCACGGCAAGGCAAGGAAAGGGTCACGCAAGGCAAGGCACTGTCAGGCGAGCCAAGGCTAAGGCACGACAACGCAAGTCTAGGCAGTGCACGGCTAGGCAAGGAAAGAGTAACGGAAGGAAAGGAAGGCAAGGCAAAGTAAGGCAAGGCAAGTGTAACGGAAGAAACGGCACAGCAAGGGGAAACAAGGCTAAGGCAAGACAACGCACGGCTAGGCAATGCACGGCAAGGGAAGGAAAGGGTAACGCAAGGCAAGGCACGGTCAGGCGAGGCAAGGCTAATGCACGACAACGCAAGGCTAGGCAATGCACGGCTAGGCAAGGAAAGAGTAACGGAAGGAAAGGAAGGCAAAGCAAAGCAAGGCAAGGCAAGTGTAACAAAAGGCACGGCACGGCAAGGGGAAACAAGGGTAAGGCACGACAACGAAAGGCTAGGCAGTGCACGGCTAGGCAAGGAAAGAGTAACGGAAGGAAAGAAAGGCAAGGGAAAGCAAGGGAAGGCAAGGCTAACGGAAGGAACGGCACGGTACGGGGAAACAAGGCTAAGGCACGACAACGCAGGACTAGGCAATGCACGGCAAGGCAAAGAAAGGGTAACGCAAGGCAAGGCACGGTCAGGCGACGCAAGGCTAAGGCACGACAACGCAAGGCTAGGCAATGCACGGAAGGTAAGTAAAGAGTAACGGAAGGCAAGGAAGGCAAGGGAAAGCAAGGGTAGGCAAGGGCAACGGACGGAACGGCACGTTAAGGGGAAACAAGCCTAAGGCACGACAACGCAGGACTAGGCAATGCACGGCAAGGCAAGGAAAGGGTAACGCAAGGCAAGGCACGGTCAGGCGAGGCAACGCTAATGCACGAAAAAGCACGGCTAGGCAATGCACGGCAAGGCAAGGAAAGGGTAACGCAAGGCAAGGCACGGTCAGGCGAGGCAAGGCTAATGCACGACAACGCAAGGCTAGGCAATGCACGGCAAGGCAAGGAAAGGGTAACGCAAGGCAATGCACGGTCAGGCGAGGCAAGGCTAATGCACGACAACGCAAGGCTAGGCAGTGCTCGGCAAGGCAAGGAAAGAGTAACGGAAGGAAAGAAAGGCAAGGGAAAGCAAGGGAAGGCAAGGGTAACGGAAGGAACGGCACGGTAAGGGGAAACAAGGCTAAGGCACGACAACGCAGGACTAGGCAATGCACGGCAAGGCAAAGAAAGGGTAACGCAAGGCAAGGCACGGTCAGGCGAGGCAAGGCTAATGCACGACAACGCAAGGCTAGGCAATGCACGGCTAGGCAAGGAAAGAGTAACGGAAGGAGAGGAAGGCAAGGCAAAGCAAGGCAAGGCAAGTGTAACAAAAGGCAAGCCACGGCACGGGGAAACAAGGGTAAGGCACGGCAACGCACGGCTAGGCAATGCATGGCAAGGCAAGGAAAGGGTAACGCAAAGCAAGGCACGGTGAGGCAAGGGAAGGCTAATGCACGAAAACGCTCGGCTAGGCAATGCACGGCAAGGCAAGGAAAGGGTAACGCAAGGCAAGGCACGGTCAGGCGAGCCAAGGCTACGGCACGACAAGGCAAGGCTAGGCAGTGCACGGCTAGGCAAGGAAAGAGTAACGGAAGGAAAGGAAGGGAAGGCAAAATAAGGCAAGGCAAGTGTAACGGAAGAAACGGCACAGCAAGGGGAAACAAGGCTAAGGCAAGACAACGCACGGCTAGGCAATGCACGGCAAGGGAAGGAAAGGGTAACGCAAGGCAAGGCACGGTCAGGCGAGGCAATGCTAATGCACGACAACGCAAGGCTAGGCAATGCACGGCTAGGCAAGGAAAGAGTAACGTAAGGAAAGGGAGGCAAAGCAAAGCAAGGCAAGGCAAGTGTAACAAAAGGCACGGCACGGCAAGGGGAAACAAGGGTAAGGCACGACAACGCAAGGCTAGGCAGTGCACGGCAAGGCAAGGAAAGGGTAACGCAAGACAAGGTACGGTGAGGCAAGGGAAGGCTAATGCACGACAACGCAAGGCTAGGCAGTGCACGGCTAGGCAAGGAAAGAGTAACGGAAGGAAAGGAAGGCAAGTCAAAGAAAGGCAAGGCAAGTGTAACGGAAGGAACGGCACAGCAAGGGGAAACAAGGCTAAGGCACGACAACGCACGGCTAGGCAGTGCACGGCTAGGCAAGGAAAGAGTAACATAAGCAAAGGAAGGCAAGGCAAAGCAAGGCAAGGCAAGTGTAAGAAAAGGCACGTCACGGCAAGGGGAAACAAGGCTAAGGCACGGCAACGCACTGCTAGGCAATGCACGGCCAGGCAAGGAAAGGGTAACGCAAGGCAAGGCACGGTGAGGCAAGGCAAGGCTAATGCACGACAATGCAGGGCTAGGCAATGCACGGCAAGGCAAGGAAAGGGTAACGCAAGGCAAGGCACGGTCAGGCGAGGCAAGGCTAAGGCACGACAACGCAAGGCTAGGCAGTGCTCGGCAAGGCAAGGAAAGAGTAACGGAAGGAGAGGAAGGCAAGGCAAAGCAAGGCAAGGCAAGTGTAATAAAAGGCACGTCACGGCAAGGGGAAACAAGGCTAAGGCACGGCAACGCACTGCTAGGCAATGCACGGCCAGGCAAGGAAAGGGTAACGCAAGGCAAGGCACGGTCAGGCGAGGCAACGCTAATGCACGACAACGCAAGGCTAGGCAGTGCTCGGCAAGGCAAGGAAAGAGTAACGGAAGGAAAGAAAGGCAAGGGAAAGCAAGGGAAGGCAAGGGTAACGGAAGGAACGGCACGGTAAGGGGAAACAAGGCTAAGGCACGACAACGCAGGATTAGGCAATGCACGGCAAGGCAAGGAAAGGGTAACGCAAGGCAAGGCACGGTCAGGCGAGGCAAGGCTAAGGCAGGACAACGCAAGGCTAGGCAATGCACGGAAGGCAAGCAAAGAGTAACGGAAGGCAAGGAAGGCAAGGGAAGGCAAAGGTAAAGGAAGGAACGGCACGGTAAGCGGAAACAAGGCTAAGGCACGACAACTCAGGACTAGGCAATGCAAGGCAAGGCAAGGAAAGGGTAACGCAAGGCAAGGCACGGTCAGGCGAGGCAAGGCTAATGCACGACAACGCAAGGCTAGGCAATGCACGGCTAGGCAAGGAAAGAGTAACGGACGGAAAGGAAGGCAAGGCAAAGAAAGGCAAGGCAAGTGTAACGGAAGGAACGGCACAGCAAGGGGAAACAAGGCTAAGGCACGACAACGCACGGCTAGGCAGTGCACGGCTAGGCAAGGAAAGAGTAACGGAAGGAAAGAAAGGCAAGGGAAAGCAAGGGAAGGCAAGGCTAACGGAAGGAACGGTACGGTACGGGGAAACAAGGCTAAGGCACGACAACGCAGGACTAGGCAATGCACGGCAAGGCAAAGAAAGGGTAACGCAAGGCAAGGCACGGTCAGGCGACGCAAGTCTAAGGCACGACAACGCAAGGCTAGGCAATGCACGGAAGGTAAGTAAAGAGTAACGGAAGGAAAGAAAGGCAAGGGAAAGCAAGAGAAGGCAAGGGTAACGGAAGGAACGGCACGGTATGGGGAAACAAGGCTAAGGCACGACAACGCAGGACTAGGCAATGCACGGCAAGGCAAAGAAAGGGTAACGCAAGGCAAGGCACGGTCAGGCGAGGCAAGGCTAATGCACGACAACGCAAGGCTAGGCAATGCACGGCTAGGCAAGGAAAGAGTAACGGAAGGAGAGGAAGGCAAGGCAAAGCAAGGCAAGGCAAGTGTAACAAAAGGCAAGGCACGGCAAGGGGAAACAAGGGTAAGGCACGGCAACGCACGGCTAGGCAATGCACGGCCAAGCAAGGAAAGGGTAACGCAAGGCAAGGCACGGTGAGGCGAGCCAAGGCTAAGGCACGACAACGCAAGTCTAGGCAGTGCACGGCAAGGCAAGGAAAGCATAACGCAAGGTAAGGCACGGTCAGGCGAGGCAAGGCTAATGCACGACAACGCAAGGCTAGGCAGTGCTCGGCAAGGCAAGGAAAGAGTAACGGAAGGAAAGAAAGGCAACGGAAAGCAAGGGAAGGGAAGGGTAACGGAAGGAACGGCACGGTAAGGGGAAACAAGGCTAAGGCACGACAACGCAGGATTAGGCAATGCACGGCAAGGCAAGGAAAGGGTAACGCAAGGCAAGGCACGGTCAGGCGAGGCAAGGCTAAGGCAGGACAATGCAAGGCTAGGCAACGCACGGAAGGCAAGCAAAGAGTAACGGAAGGCAAGGAAGGCAAGGGAAGGCAAAGGTAAAGGAAGGAACGGCACGGTAAGCGGAAACAAGGCTAAGGCACGACAACTCAGGACTAGGCAATGCACGGCAAGGGAAGGAAAGGGTAACGCAAGGCAATGCACGGTGAGCAAGGGAAGGCTAATGCACGACAACGCTCGGCTAGGCAATGCACGGCAAGGCAAGGAAAGGGTCACGCAAGGCAAGGCACTGTCAGGCGAGCCAAGGCTAAGGCACGACAACGCAAGTCTAGGCAGTGCACGGCTAGGCAAGGAAAGAGTAACGGAAGGAAAGGAAGGCAAGGCAAAGTAAGGCAAGGCAAGTGTAACGGAAGAAACGGCACAGCAAGGGGAAACAAGGCTAAGGCAAGACAACGCACGGCTAGGCAATGCACGGCAAGGGAAGGAAAGGGTAACGCAAGGCAAGGCACGGTCAGGCGAGGCAAGGCTAATGCACGACAACGCAAGGCTAGGCAATGCACGGCTAGGCAAGGAAAGAGTAACGGAAGGAAAGGAAGGCAAAGCAAAGCAAGGCAAGGCAAGTGTAACAAAAGGCACGGCACGGCAAGGGGAAACAAGGGTAAGGCACGACAACGAAAGGCTAGGCAGTGCACGGCTAGGCAAGGAAAGAGTAACGGAAGGAAAGAAAGGCAAGGGAAAGCAAGGGAAGGCAAGGCTAACGGAAGGAACGGCACGGTACGGGGAAACAAGGCTAAGGCACGACAACGCAGGACTAGGCAATGCACGGCCAGGCAAAGAAAGGGTAACGCAAGGCAAGGCACGGTCAGGCGACGCAAGGCTAAGGCACGACAACGCAAGGCTAGGCAATGCACGGAAGTTAAGTAAAGAGTAACGGAAGGCAAGGAAGGCAAGGGAAAGCAAGGGTAGGCAAGGGCAACGGACGGAACGGCACGTTAAGGGGAAACAAGCCTAAGGCACGACAACGCAGGACTAGGCAATGCACGGCAAGGCAAGGAAAGGGTAACGCAAGGCAAGGCACGGTCAGGCGAGGCAAGGCAATGCACGGCAAGGCAAGGAAAGGGTAACGCAAGGCAAGGCACGGTCAGGCGAGGCAAGGCTAATGCACGACAACGCAAGGCTAGGCAATGCACGGCAAGGCAAGGAAAGGGTAACGCAAGGCAAGGCACGGTCAGGCGAGCCAAGGCTACGGCACGACAAGGCAAGGCTAGGCAGTGCACGGCTAGGCAAGGAAAGAGTAACGGAAGGAAAGGAAGGGAAGGCAAAATAAGGCAAGGCAAGTGTAACGGAAGAAACGGCACAGCAAGGGGAAACAAGGCTAAGGCAAGACAACGCACGGCTAGGCAATGCACGGCAAGGGAAGGAAAGGGTAACGCAAGGCAAGGCACGGTCAGGCGAGGCAATGCTAATGCACGACAACGCAAGGCTAGGCAATGCACGGCTAGGCAAGGAAAGAGTAACGTAAGGAAAGGGAGGCAAAGCAAAGCAAGGCAAGGCAAGTGTAACAAAAGGCACGGCACGGCAAGGGGAAACAAGGGTAAGGCACGACAACGCAAGGCTAGGCAGTGCACGGCAAGGCAAGGAAAGGGTAACGCAAGACAAGGTACGGTGAGGCAAGGGAAGGCTAATGCACGACAACGCAAGGCTAGGCAGTGCACGGCTAGGCAAGGAAAGAGTAACGGAAGGAAAGGAAGGCAAGTCAAAGAAAGGCAAGGCAAGTGTAACGGAAGGAACGGCACAGCAAGGGGAAACAAGGCTAAGGCACGACAACGCACGGCTAGGCAGTGCACGGCTAGGCAAGGAAAGAGTAACGGAAGGAAAGAAAGGCAAGGGAAAGCAAGGGAAGGCAAGGCTAACGGAAGGAACGGCACGGTACGGGGAAACAAGGCTAAGGCATGACAACGCAGGACTAGGCAATGCACGGCAAGGCAAAGAAAGGGTAACGCAAGGCAAGGCACGGTCAGGCGACGCAAGGCTAAGGCACGACAACGCAAGGCTAGGCAATGCACGGAAGTTAAGTAAAGAGTAACGGAAGGCAAGGAAGGCAAGGGAAAGCAAGGGTAGGCAAGGGCACCGGACGGAACGGCACGTTAAGTGGAAACAAGCCAAAGGCACGACAACGCAGGACTAGGCAATGCACGGCAAGGCAAGGAAAGGGTAACGCAAGGCAAGGCACGGTAAGGCGAGGCAACGCTAATGCACGAAAAAGCACGGCTAGGCAGTGCACGGCTAGGCAAGGAAAGAGTAACATAAGCAAAGGAAGGCAAGGCAAAGCAAGGCAAGGCAAGTGTAAGAAAAGGCACGTCACGGCAAGGGGAAACAAGGCTAAGGCACGGCAACGCACTGCTAGGCAATGCACGGCCAGGCAAGGAAAGGGTAACGCAAGGCAAGGCACGGTGAGGCAAGGCAAGGCTAATGCACGACAATGCAGGGCTAGGCAATGCACGGCAAGGCAAGGAAAGGGTAACGCAAGGCAAGGCACGGTCAGGCGAGGCAAGGCTAATGCACGACAACGCAAGGCTAGGCAGTGCACGGCAAGGCAAGGAAAGAGTAACGGAAGGAACGAAAGGCAAGGGAAAGCCAGGCAAGTCAAGTGTAACAAAAGGCACGTCACGGCAAGGGGCAACAAGGCTAAGGCTAGACAACGCACGGCTAGGCAATGCACGGCAAGGCAAGGAAAGGGTAACGCAAGGCAAGGCACGGTCAGGCGAGGCAAGGCTAAGGCAGGACAACGCAAGGCTAGGCAATGCACGGAAGGCAAGCAAAGAGTAATGGAAGGCAAGGAAGGCAAGGGAAGGCAAAGGTAAAGGAAGGAACGGCACGGTAAGCGGAAACAAGGCTAAGGCACGAAAACTCAGGACTAGGCAATGCACGGCAAGGGAAGGAAAGGGTAACGCAAGGCAATGCACGGTCAGGCGAGGCAAGGCTAATGCACGACAACGCAAGGCTAGGCAGTGCTCGGCAAGGCAAGGAAAGAGTAACGGAAGGAAAGAAAGGCAAGGCAAAGCAAGGGAAGGCAAGGGTAACGGAAGGAACGGCACGGTAAGGGGAAACAAGGCTAAGGCACGACAACGCAGGACTAGGCAATGCACGGCAAGGCAAAGAAAGGGTAACGCAAGGCAAGGCACGGTCAGGCGAGGCAAGGCTAATGCACGACAACGCTCGGCTAGGCAATGCACGGCAAGGCAAGGAAAGGGTAACGCAAGGCAAGGCACGGTCAGGCGAGGCAAGGCTAAGGCACGACAACGCAAGTCTAGGCAGTGCACGGCTAGGCAAGGAAAGAGTAACGGAAGGAAAGGAAGGCAAGGCAAAGTAAGGCAAGGCAAGTGTAACGGAAGGAACGGCACAGCAAGGGGAAACAAGGCTAAGGCAAGACAACGCACGGCTAGGCAATGCACGGCAAGGCAAGGAGAGGGTAACGCAAGGCAATGCACGGTCAGGCGAGGCAAGGCTAATGCACGACAACGCAAGGCTAGGCAGTGCTCGGCAAGGCAAGGAAAGAGTAACGGAAGGAAAGAAAGGCAAGGGAAAGCAAGGGAAGGCAAGGGTAACGGAAGGAACGGCACGGTAAGGGGAAACAAGGCTAAGGCACGACAACGCAGGACTAGGCAATGCACGGAAAGGCAAAGAAAGCGTAACGCAAGGCAAGGCACGGTCAGGCGAGGCAAGGCTAATGCACGACAACGCAAGGCTAGGCAATGCACGGCTAGGCAAGGAAAGAGTAACGGAAGGAGAGGAAGGCAAGGCAAAGCAAGGCAAGGCAAGTGTAACAAAAGGCAAGGCACGGCAAGCGGAAACAAGGGTAAGGCACGGCAACGCACGGCTAGGCAATGCACGGCCAAGCAAGGAAAGGGTAACGCAAGGCAAGGCACGGTGAGGAAAGGCAAGGCTAATGCACGACAATGCAGGGCTAGGCAATGCACGGCAAGGCAAGGAAAGCATAACGCAAGGCAAGGCACGGTCAGGCGAGGCAAGGCTAATGCACGATAACGCAAGGCTAGGCAGTGCTCGGCAAGGCAAGGAAAGAGTAACGGAAGGAAAGAAAGGCAAGGGAAAGCAAGGGAAGGCAAGGGTAACGGAAGGAACGGCACGGTAAGGGGAAACAAGGCTAAGGCACGACAACGCAGGACTAGGCAATGCACGGCAAGGCAAGGAAAGGGTAACGCAAGGCAAGGCACGGTCAGGCGAGGCAAGGCTAAGGCAGGACAACGCAAGGCTAGGCAATGCACGGAAGGCAAGCAAAGAGTAACGGAAGGCAAGGAAGGCAAGGGAAGGCAAAGGTAAAGGAAGGAACGGCACGGTAAGCGGAAACAAGGCTAAGGCACGACAACTCAGGACTAGGCAATGCACGGCAAGGGAAGGAAAGGGTAACGCAAGGCAATGCACGGTCAGGCGAGGCAAGGCTAATGCACGACAACGCAAGACTAGGCAGTGCTCGGCAAGGCAAGGAAAGAGTAACGGAAGGAAAGAAAGGCAAGGGAAAGCAAGGGAAGGAAAGGGTAACGGAAGCAACGGCACGGTAAGGGGAAACAAGGCTAAGGCACGACAACGCAGGACTAGGCAATGCACGGCAAGGCAAAGAAAGGGTAACGCAAGGCAAGGCACGGTCAGGCGAGGCAAGGCTAAGGAACGACAACGCAAGTCTAGGCAGTGCACGGCTAGGCAAGGAAAGAGTAACGGAAGGAGAGGAAAGCAAGGCAAAGCAAGGCAACGCAAGTGTAACAAAAGGCAAGGCACGGCAAGGGGAAACAAGGGTAAGGCACGGCAACGCACGGCTAGGCAATGCACGGCCAAGCAAGGAAAGGGTAACGCAAGGCAAGGCACGGTGCGGAAAGGCAAGGCTAATGCACGACAATGCAGGGCTAGGCAATGCACGGCAAGGCAAGGAAAGCATAACGCAAGGCAAGGCACGGTCAGGCGAGGCAAGGCTAATGCACGACAACGCAAGGCTAGGCAGTGTTCGGCAAGGCAAGGAAAGAGTAACGGAAGGAAAGAAAGGCAAGGGAAAGCAAGGGAAGGCAAGGGTAACGGAAGGAACGGCACGGTAAGGGGAAACAAGGCTAAGGCACGACAACGCAGGACTAGGCAATGCACGGCAAGGCAAGGCAAGGGTAACGCAAGGCAAGGCACGGTCAGGCGAGGAAACGCTAATGCACGAAAAAGCACGGCTAGGCAATGCACGGCAAGGCAAGGAAAGGGTAACGCAAGGCAATGCACGGTCAGGGGAGGCAAGGCTAATGCACGACAACGCAAGGCTAGGCAATGCACGGCAAGGCAAGGAAAGGGTAACGCAAGGCAATGCACGGTCAGGCGAGCGAAGGCTAAGGCAAGACAACGCAAGTCTAGGCAGTGCACGGCTAGGCAAGGAAAGAGTAACGGAAGGAAAGGAAGGCAAGGCAAAGTAAGGCAAGGCAAGTGTAACGGAAGAAACGGCACAGCAAGGGGAAACAAGGCTAAGGCAAGACAACGCACGGCTAGGCAATGCACGGCAAGGGAAGGAAAGGGTAACGCAAGGCAAGGCACGGTCAGGCGAGGCAAGGCTAATGCACGACAACGCAAGGCTAGGCAATGCACGGCTAGGCAAGGAAAGAGTAACGGAAGGAAAGGAAGGCAAAGCAAAGCAAGGCAAGGCAAGTGTAACAAAAGGCACGGCACGGCAAGGGGAAACAAGGGTAAGGCACGACAACGCAAGGCTAGGCAGTGCACGGCAAGGCAAGGAAAGGGTAACGCAAGGCATGGTACGGTGAGGCAAGGGAAGGCTAATGCACGACAACGCAAGGCTAGGCAGTGCACGGCTAGGCAAGGAAAGAGTAACGGAAGGAAAGGAAGGCAAGGCAAAGAAAGGCAAGGCAAGTGAAACGGAAGGAACGGCACAGCAAGGGGAAACAAGGCTAAGGCACGACAACGCACGGCTAGGCAGTGCACGGCTAGGCAAGGAAAGAGTAACGGAAGGAAAGAAAGACAAGGGAAAGCAAGGGAAGGCAAGGCTAACGGAAGGAACGGCACGGTACGGGGAAACAAGGCTAAGGCACGACAACGCAGGACTAGGCAATGCACGGCAATGCAAAGAAAGGGTAACGCAAGGCAAGGCACGGTCAGGCGACGCAAGGCTAAGGCACGACAACGCAAGGCTAGGCAATGCACGGAAGGTAAGTAAAGAGTAACGGAAGGCAAGGAAGGCAAGGGAAAGCAAGGGTAGGCAAGGGCAACGGACGGAACGGCACGTTAAGGGGAAACAAGCCTAAGGCACGACAACGCAGGACTAGGCAATGCACGGCAAGGCAAGGAAAGGGTAACGCAAGGCAAGGCACGGTCAGGCGAGGCAACGCTAATGCACGAAAAAGCACGGCTAGGCAATGCACGGCAAGGCAAGGAAAGGGTAACGCAAGGCAAGGCACGGTCATGCGAAGCAAGGCTAATGCACGACAACGCAAGGCTAGGCAGTGCACGGCTAGGCAAGGAAAGAGTAACGGAAGCAAAGGAAGGCAAGGCAAAGCAAGGCAAGGCAAGTGTAACAAAAGGCACGTCACGGCAAGGGGAAACAAGGCTAAGGCACGGCAACGCACTGCTAGGCAATGCACGGGTGGCAAGGAAAGGGTAACGCAAGGCAAGGCCGGGTGAGGCAAGGCAAGGCTAATGCACGACAATGCAGGGCTCGGCAATGCACGGCAAGGCAAGGAAAGGGTAACGCAAGGCAAGGCACGGTCAGGCGAGGCAAGGCTAAGGCAGGAAAACGCAAGGCTAGGCAATGCACGGAAGGCAAGCAAAGAGCAACGGAAGGCAAGGAAGGCAAGGGAAGGCAAAGGTAAAGGAAGGAACGGCACGGTAAGCGGAAACAAGGCTAAGGCACGACAACTCAGGACTAGGCAATGCACGGCAAGGCAAGGAAAGGGTAACGCAAGGCAATGCACGGTCAGGCGAGGCAAGGCTAATGCACGACAACGCAAGGCTAGGCAGTGCTCGGCAAGGCAAGGAATGAGTAACGGAAGTAAAGAAAGGCAAGGGAAAGCAAGGGAAGGCAAGGGTAACGGAAGGAACGGCACGGTAAGGAGAAACAAGGCTAAGGCACGACAACGCAGGACTAGGCAATGCACGGCAAGGCAAAGAAAGGGTAACGCAAGGCAAGGCACGGTCAGGCGAGGCAAGGCTAATGCACGACAACGCAAGGCTAGGCAATGCACGGCTAGGCAAGGAAAGAGTAACGGAAGGAGAGGAAGGCAAGGCAAAGCAAGCCAAGGCAAGTGTAACAAAAGGCAAGGCACGGCAAGGGGAAACAAGGGTAAGGCACGGCAACGCACGGCTAGGCAATGCACGGCTAGAGGAAAGAGTAACGGAAGGAAAGAAAGGCAAGGGAAAGCAAGGGAAGGCAAGGCTAACGGAAGGAACGGCACGGTACGGGGAAACAAGGCTAAGGCACGACAACGCAGGACTAGGCAATGCACGGCAAGGCAAAGAAAGGGTAACGCAAGGCAAGGCACGGTCAGGCGACGCAAGGCTAAGGCACGACAACGCAAGGCTAGGCAATGCACGGAAGGTAAGTAAAGAGTAACGGAAGGCAAGGAAGGCAAGGGAAAGCAAGGGTAGGCAAGGGCAACGGACGGAACGGCACGTTAAGGGGAAACAAGCCTAAGGCACGACAACGCAGGACTAGGCAATGCACGGCAAGGCAAGGAAAGGGTAACGCAAGGCAAGGCACGGTCAGGCGAGGCAACGCTAATGCACGAAAAAGCACGGCTAGGCAATGCACGGCAAGGCAAGGAAAGAGTAACGGAAGGCAATGCACGGTCAGGCGAGGCAAGGCTAATGCACGACAACGCAAGGCTAGGCAGTGCACGGCTAGGCAAGGAAAGAGTAACGGAAGGAGAGGAAGGCAAGGCAAAGCAAGGCAAGGCAAGTGTAACAAAAGGCAAGGCACGGCAAGGGGAAACAAGGGTAAGGCACGGCAACGCACGGCTAGGCAATGCACCGCCAAGCAAGGAAAGGGTAACGCAAGGCAAGGCACGGTGAGGAAGGGCAAGGCTAATGCACGACAATGCAGGGCTACGCAATGCACGGCAAGGCAAGGAAAGCATAACGCAAGGCAAGGCACGGTCAGGCGAGGCAAGGCTAATGCCCGACAACGCAAGGCTAGGCAGTGCTCGGCAAGGCAAGGAAAGAGTAACGGAAGGAAAGAAAGGCAAGGGAAAGCAAGGGAAGGCAAGGGTAACGGAAGGAACGGCACGGTAAGGGGAAACAAGGCTAACGCAAGACAACGCACGGCTAGGCAATGCACGGCAAGGGAAGGAAAGGGTAACGCAAGGCAAGGCACGGTCAGGCGAGGCAAGGCTAATGCACGACAACGCAAGGCTAGGCAATGCACGGCTAGGCAAGGAAAGAGTAACGGAAGGAAAGGAAGGCAAAGCAATGCAAGGCAAGGCAAGTGTAACAAAAGGCACGGCACGGCAAGGGGAAACAAGGGTAAGGCACGACAACGCAAGGCTAGGCAGTGCACGGCAAGGCAAGGAAAGGGTAACGCAAGGCAAGGTACGGTGAGGCAAGGGAAGGCTAATGCACTACAACGCAAGGCTAGGCAGCGCACAGCTAGGCAAGGAAAGAGTAACGGAAGGAAAGGAAGGCAAGGCAAAGAAAGGCAAGGCAAGTGTAACGGAAGGAACGGCACAGCAAGGGGAAACAAGGCTAAGGCACGACAACGCACGGCTAGGCAGTGCACGGCTAGGCAAGGAAAGAGTAACGGAAGGAAAGAAAGGCAAGGGAAAGCAAGGGAAGGCAAGGCTAACGGAAGGAACGGCACGGTACGGGGAAACAAGGCTAAGGCACGACAACGCAGGACTAGGCAATGCACGGCAAGGCAAAGAAAGGGTAACGCAAGGCAAGGCACCGTCAGGCGACGCAAGGCTAAGGCACGACAACGCAAGGCTAGGCAATGCACGGAAGGTAAGTAAAGAGTAACGGAAGGCAAGGAAGGCAAGGGAAAGCAAGGGTAGGCAAGGGCAACGGACGGAACGGCACGTTAAGGGGAAACAAGCCTAAGGCACGACAACGCAGGACTAGGCAATGCACGGCAAGGCAAGGAAAGGGTAACGCAAGGCAAGGCACGGTCAGGCGAGGCAACGCTAATGCACGAAAAAGCACGGCTAGGCAATGCACGGCAAGGCAAGGAAAAGGTAACGCAAGGCAAGGCACGGTCAGGCGAGGCAAGGCTAATGCACGACAACGCAAGGCTAGGCAGTGCTCGGCAAGGCAAGGAAAGAGTAGCGGAAGGAAAGAAAGGCAAGGGAAAGCAAGGGAAGGCAAGGGTAACGGAAGGAACGGCACGATAAGGGGAAACAAGGCTAAGGCACGACAACGCAGGACTAGGCAATGCACGGCAAGGCAAAGAAAGGGTAACGCAAGGCAAGGCACGGTCAGGCGAGGCAAGGCTAATGCACGACAACGCAAGGCTAGGCAATGCACGGCTAGGCAAGGAAAGAGTAACGGAAGGAGAGGAAGGCAAGGCAAAGCAAGCCAAGGCAAGTGTAACAAAAGGCAAGGCACGGCAAGGGGAAACAAGGGTAATGCACGGCAACGCACGGCTAGGCAATGCACGGCCAAGCAAGGAAAGGGTAACGCAAGGCAAGGCACGGTGAGGAAAGGCAAGGCTAATGCACGACAATGCAGGGCTAGGCAATGCACGGCAAGGCAAGGAAAGCATAACGCAAGGCAAGGCACGGTCAGGCGAGGCAAGGCTAATGCACGACAACGCAAGGCTAGGCAGTGCTCGGCAAAGCAAGGAAAGAGTAACGGAAGGAAAGAAAGGCAACGGAAAGCAAGGGAAGGGAAGGGTAACGGAAGGAACGGCACGGTAAGGGGAAACAAGGCTAAGGCACGACAACGCAGGATTAGGCAATGCACGGCAAGGCAAGGAAAGGGTAACGCAAGGCAAGGAACGGTCAGGCGAGGCAAGGCTAAGGCAGGACAACGCAAGGCTAGGCAATGCACGGAAGGCAAGCAAAGAGTAACGGAAGGCAAGGAAGGCAAGGGAAGGCAAAGGCAAAGGAAGGAACGGCACGGTAAGCGGAAACAAGGCTAAGGCACGACAACTCAGGACTAGGCAATGCACGGCAAGGGAAGGAAAGGGTAACGCAAGGCAATGCACGGTGACGCAAGGGAAGGCTAATGCACGACAACGCTCGGCTAGGCAATGCACGGCAAGGCAAGGAAAGGGTCACGCAAGGCAAGGCACTGTCAGGCGAGCCAAGGCTAAGGCACGACAACGCGAGTCTAGGCAGTGCACGGCTAGGCAAGGAAAGAGTAACGGAAGGAAAGGAAGGCAAGGCAAAGTAAGGCAAGGCAAGTGTAACGGAAGAAACGGCACAGCAAGGGGAAACAAGGCTAAGGCAAGACAACGCACGGCTAGGCAATGCACGGCAAGGGAAGGAAAGGGTAACGCAAGGCAAGGCACGGTCAGGCGAGGCAAGGCTAATGCACGACAACGCAAGGCTAGGCAATGCACGGCTAGGCAAGGAAAGAGTAACGGAAGGAAAGGAAGGCAAAGCAAAGCAAGGCAAGGCAAGTGTAACAAAAGGCACGGCACGGCAAGGGGAAACAAGGGTAAGGCACGACAACGAAAGGCTAGGCAGTGCACGGCTAGGCAAGGAAAGAGTAACGGAAGGAAAGAAAGGCAAGGGAAAGCAAGAGAAGGCAAGGCTAACGGAAGGAACGGCACGGTACGGGGAAACAAGGCTAAGGCACGACAACGCAGGACTAGGCAATGCACGGCAAGGCAAAGAAAGGGTAACGCAAGGCAAGGCACGGTCAGGCGACGCAAGGCTAAGGCACGACAACGCAAGGCTAGGCAATGCACGGAAGGTAAGTAAAGAGTAACGGAAGGCAAGGAAGGCAAGGGAAAGCAAGGGTAGGCAAGGGCAACGGACGGAACGGCACGTTAAGGGGAAACAAGCCTAAGGCACGACAACGCAGGACTAGGCAATGCACGGCAAGGCAAGGAAAGGGTAACGCAAGGCAAGGCACGGTCAGGCGAGGCAACGCTAATGCACGAAAAAGCACGGCTAGGCAATGCACGGCAAGGCAAGGAAAGGGTAACGCAAGGCAAGGCACGGTCAGGCGAGGCAAGGCTAATGCACGACAACGCAAGGCTAGGCAATGCACGGCAAGGCAAGGAAAGGGTAACGCAAGGCAATGCACGGTCAGTCGAGGCAAGGCTAATGCACGACAACGCAAGGCTAGGCAATGCACGGCTAGGCAAGGAAAGAGTAACGGAAGGAGAGGAAGGCAAGGCAAAGCAAGGCAAGGCAAGTGTAACAAAAGGCAAGCCAAGGCACGGGGAAACAAGGGTAAGGCACGGCAACGCACGGCTAGGCAATGCATGGCAAGGCAAGGAAAGGGTAACGCAAAGCAAGGCACGGTGAGGCAAGGGAAGGCTAATGCACGAAAACGCTCGGCTAGGCAATGCACGGCAAGGCAAGGAAAGGGTAACGCAAGGCAAGGCACGGTCAGGCGAGCCAAGGCTACGGCACGAGAACGCAAGGCTAGGCAGTGCACGGCTAGGCAAGGAAAGAGTAACGGAAGGAAAGGAAGGGAAGGCAAAATAAGGCAAGGCAAGTGTAACGGAAGAAACGGCACAGCAAGGGGAAACAAGGCTAAGGCAAGACAACGCACGGCTAGGCAATGCACGGCAAGGGAAGGAAAGGGTAACGCAAGGCAAGGCACGGTTAGGCGAGGCAACGCTAATGCACGAAAAAGCACGGCTAGGCAATGCACGGCAAGGCAAGGAAAGGGTAACGCAAGGCAATGCACGGTCAGGCGAGCCAAGGCTAAGGCACGACAACGCAAGGCTAGGCAGTGCACGGCTAGGCAAGGAAAGAGTAACGGAAGGAAAGGAAGGCAAGGAAAAGTAAGGCAAGGCAAGTGTAACGGAACAAACGGCACAGCAAGGTGAAACAAGGCTAAGGCAAGACAACGCACGGCTAGGCAATGCACGGCAAGGGAAGGAAAGGGTAACGCAAGGCAAGGCACGGTCAGGCGAGGCAAGGCTAATGCACGACAACGCAAGGCTAGGCAATGCACGGCTAGGCAAGGAAAGAGTAACGGAAGGAAAGGAAGGCAAAGCAAAGCAAGGCAAGGCAAGTGTAACAAAAGGCACGGCACGGCAAGGGGAAACAAGGGTAAGGCACGACAACGCAAGGCTAGGCAGTGCACGGCAAGGCAAGGAAAGTGTAACGCAAGGCAAGGTACGGTGAGGCAAGGGAAGGCTAATGCACAACAACGCAAGGCTAGGCAGTGCACGGCTAGGCAAGGAAAGAGTAACGGAAGGAAAGGAAGGCAAGGCAAAGAAAGGCAAGGCAAGTGTAACGGAAGGAACGGCACAGCAAGGGGAAACAAGGCAAAGGCACGACAACGCACGGGTAGGCAGTGCACGGCTAGGCAAGGAAAGAGTAACGGAAGGAAAGAAAGGCAAGGGAAAGCAAGGGAAGGCAAGGCTAACGGAAGGAACGGCACGGTACGGGGAAACAAGGCTAAGGCACGACAACGCAGGACTAGGCAATGCACGGAAAGGCAAAGAAAGGGTAACGCAAGGCAAGGCACGGTCAGGCGACGCAAGGCTAAGGCACGACAACGCAAGGCTAGGCAATGCACGGAAGGTAAGTAAAGAGTAACGGAAGGCAAGGAAGGCAAGGGAAAGCAAGGGTAGGCAAGGGCAACGGACGGAGCGGCACGTTAAGGGGAAACAAGCCTAAGGCACGACAACGCAGGACTAGGCAATGCACGGCAAGGCAAGGAAAGGGTAACGCAAGGCAAGTCACGGTCAGGCGAGGCAACGCTAATGCACGAAAAAGCACGGCTAGGCAATGCACGGCAAGGCAAGGAAAGGGTAACGCAAGGCAAGGCACGGTCAGGCGAGGCAAGGCTAATACACGACAACGCAAGGCTAGGCAATGCACGGCAAGGCAAGGAAAGGGTAACGCAAGGCAATGCACGGTCAGGCGAGGCAAGGCTAATGCACGACAACGCAAGGCTAGGCAGTGCACGGCTAGGCAAGGAAAGAGTAACGGAAGCAAAGGAAGGCAAGGCAAAGCAAGGCAAGGCAAGTGTAACAAAAGGCACGTCACGGCAAGGGGAAACAAGGCTAAGGCACGGCAACGCACTGCTAGGCAATGCACGGACATGCAAGGAAAGGGTAACGCAAGGCAAGGCACGGTGAGGCAAGGCAAGGCTAATGCACGACAATGCAGGGCTAGGCAATGCACGGCAAGGCAAGGAAAGGGTAACGCACGGCAAGGCACGGTCAGGCGAGGCAAGGCTAATGCACGACAACGCAAGGCTAGGCAGTGCACGGCAAGGCAAGGAAAGAGTAACGGAAGGAACGAAAGGCAAGGGAAAGCCAGGCAAGTCAAGTGTAACAAAAGGCACGGCACGGCAAGGGGAAACAAGGCTAAGGCTAGACAACGCACGGCTAGGCAATGCACGGCAAGGCAAGGAAAGGGTAACGCAAGGCAAGGCACGGTCAGGCGAGGCAAGGCTAAGGCAGGAAAACGCAAGGCTAGGCAATGCACGGAAGGCAAGCAAAGAGTAACGGAAGGCAAGGAAGGCAAGGGAAGGCAAAGGTAAAGGAAGGAACGGCACGGTAAGCGGAAACAAGGCTAAGGTACGACAACTCAGGACTAGGCAGTGCTCGGCAAGGGAAGGAAAGGGTAACGCAAGGCAATGCACGGTCAGGGGAGGCAAGGCTAATGCACGAAAACGCAAGGCTAGGCAGTGCTCGGCAAGGCAAGGAAAGAGTAACGGAAGGAAAGAAAGGCAAGGCAAAGCAAGGCAAGGCAAGTGTAACAAAAGGCAAGGCACGGCAAGGGGAAACAAGGGTAAGGCACGGCAACGCACGGCTAGGCAATGCACGGCTAAGCAAGGAAAGGGTAACGCAAGGCAAGGCACGGTGAGGAAAGGCAAGGCTAATGCACGACAATGCAGGGCTAGGCAATGCACGGCAAGGCAAGGAAAGCATAACGCAAGGCAATTCACGGTCAGGCGAGGCAAGGCTAATGCACGACAACGCAAGGCTAGGCAGTGCTCGGCAAGGCAAGGAAAGAGTAACGGAAGGAAAGAAAGGCAAGGGAAAGCAAGGGAAGGAAAGGGTAACGGAAGCAACGGCACGATAAGGGGAAACAAGGCTAAGGCACGACAACGCAGGACTAGGCAATGCACGGCAAGGCAAGGAAAGGGTAACGCAAGGCAAGGCACGGTCAGGCGAGGCAAGGCTAAGGCACGACAACGCAATTCTAGGCAGTGCACGGCTAGGCAAGGAAAGAGTAACGGAAGGAGAGGAAAGCAAGGCAAAGCAAGGCAAGGCAAGTGTAACAAAAGGCAAGCCACGGCAAGGGGAAACAAGGGTAAGGCACGGCAACGCACGGCTAGGCAATGCATGGCAAGGCAAGGAAAGGGTAATGCAAAGCAAGGCACGGTGAGGCAAGGGAAGGCTAATGCACGACAACGCTCGGCTAGGCAATGCACGGCAAGGCAAGGAAAGGGTAACGCAACGCAAGGCACTGTCAGGCGTGCCAAGGCTAAGGCACGACAACGGAAGGCTAGGCAGTGCACGGCTAGGCAAGGAAAGAGTAACGGAAGGAAAGGAACGCAAAGCAAAGTAAGGCAAGGAAAGTGTAACGGAAGAAACGGCACAGCAAGGGGAAACAAGGCTAAGGCAAGAAAACGCACGGCTAGGCAATGCACGGCAAGGGAAGGAAAGGGTAACGCAAGGCAAGGCACGGTCAGGCGAGGCAAGGCTAATGCACGACAAAGCAAGGCTAGGCAATGCACGGCAAGGCAAGGAAAGGTTAACGCAAGGCAAGGCACGGTCAGGCGAGGCAAGGCTAAGGCTAGGCAGGGACAGGACAAGGCAAGCAAGGCAAAGGTAAAGGCGGCAATGCATGGACGGCAAGCAAAGAGTAACGGAAGGCAAGGAAGGCAAGGGAAGGCAAAGGTAAAGGAAGGAACGGCACGGTAAGGCTAGGCAATGCATGGACGGCAAGCAAAGAGTAACGGAAGGCAAGGAAGGCAAGGGAAGGCAAAGGTAAAGGAAGGAACGGCACGGTAAGCGGAAACAAGGCTAAGGCACGACAACTCAGGACTAGGCAATGCACGGCAAGGGAAGGAAAGGGTAACGCAAGGCAAGGCACGGTCAGGCGAGGCAAGGCTAAGGCAGGACAACGCAAGGCTAGGCAATGCACGGCTAGGCAAGGAAAGAGTAACGGAAGGAGAGGAAGGCAAGGCAAAGCAAGGCAAGGCAAGTGTAACAAAAGGCAAGGCACGGCAAGGGGAAACAAGGGTAAGGCACGGCAACGCACGGCTAGGCAATGCACGGCCAAGCAAGGAAAGGGTAACGCAAGGCAAGGCACGGTGAGGAACGGCAAGGCTAATGCACGACAATGCAGGACTAGGCAATGCACGGCAAGGCAAGGAAAGCATAACGCAAGGCAAGGCACGGTCAGGCGAGGCAAGGCTAATGCACGACAACGCAAGGCTAGGCAGTGCTCGGCAAGGCAAGGAAAGAGTAACGGAAGGAAAGGCAAGGGAAAGCAAGGGAAGGCAAGGGTAACGGAAGGAACGGCACGGTAAGGGGAAACAAGGCTAAGGCACGACAACGCAGGACTAGGCAATGCACGGCAAGGCAAGGAAAGGGTAACGCAAGGCAAGGCACGGTGAGGCGAGGCAAGGCTAAGGCAGGACAACGCAAGGCTAGGCAATGCACGGAAGGCAAGCAAAGAGTAACGGAAGGCAAGGAAGGCATGGGAAGGCAAAGGTAAAGGAAGGAACGGCACGGTAAGCGGAAACAAGGCTAAGGCACGACAACTCAAGACTAGGCAATGCACGGCAAGGGAAGGAAAGGGTAACGCAAGGCAATGCACGGTCAGGCGAGGCAAGGCTAATGCACGACAACGCAAGGCTAGGCAGTGCTCGGCAAGGCAAGGAAAGAGTAACGGAAGGAAAGAAAGGCAAGGGAAAGCAAGGGAAGGAAAGGGTAACGGAAGCAACGGCACGGTAAGGGGAAACAAGGCTAAGGCACGACAACGCAGGACTAGGCAATGCAAGGCAAGGCAAGGAAAGAGTAACGGAAGGAGAGGAAAGCAAGGCAAAGCAAGGCAAGGCAAGTGTAACAAAAGGCAAGCCACGGCAAGGGGAAACAAGGGTAAGGCACGGCAACGCACGGCTAGGCAATGCATGGCAAGGCAAGGAAAGGGTAACGCAAAGCAAGGCACGGTGAGGCAAGGGAAGGCTAATGCACGACAACCCTCGGCTAGGCAATGCACGGCAAGGCAAGGAAAGGGTAACGCAAGGCAAGGCACTGTCAGGCGAGCCAAGGCTAAGGCACGACAACGCAAGTCTAGGCAGTGCACGGCTAGGCAAGGAAAGAGTAACGGAAGGAAAGGAAGGCAAGGCAAAGTAAGGCAAGGCAAGTGTAACGGAAGAAACGGCACAGCAAGGGGAAACAAGGCTAAGGCAAGACAACGCACGGCTAGGCAATGCACGGCAAGGGAAGGAAAGGGTAAAGCAAGGCAAGGCACGGTCAGGCGAGGCGAGGCTAATGCACGACAACGCAAGGCTAGGCAATGCACGGCTAGGCAAGGAAAGAGTAACGGAAGGAAAGGAAGGCAAAGCAAAGCAAGGCAAGGCAAGTGTAACAAAAGGCACGGCACGGCAAGGGGAAACAAGGGTAAGGCACGACAACGCAAGGCTAGGCAGTGCACGGCAAGGCAAGGAAAGGGTAACGCAAGGCAAGGTACGGTGTGGCAAGGGAAGGCTAATGCACGACAACGCAAGGCTAGGCAGTGCACGGCTAGGCAAGGAAAGAGTAACGGAAGGAAAGGAAGGCAAGGCAAAGAAAGGCAAGGCAAGTGTAACGGAAGGAACGGCACAGCAAGGGGAAACAAGGCTAAGGCACGACAACGCACGGCTAGGCAGTGCACGGCTAGGCAAGGAAAGAGTAACGGAAGGAAAGAAAGGCAAGGGAAAGCAAGGGAAGGCAAGGCTAACGGAAGGAACGGCACGGTACGGGGAAACAAGGCTAAGGCACGACAACGCAGGAATAGGCAATGCACGGCAAGGCAAATTAAGGGTAACGCAAGGCAAGGCACGGTCAGGCGACGCAAGTCTAAGGCACGACAACGCAAGGCTAGGCAATGCACGGAAGGTAAGTAAAGAGTAACGGAAGGCAAGGAAGGCAAGGGAAAGCAAGGGTAGGCAAGGGCAACGGACGGAACGGCACGTTAAGGGGAAACAAGCCTAAGGCACGACAACGCAGGACTAGGCAATGCACGGCAAGGCAAGGAAAGGGTAACGCAAGGCAATGCACGGTCAGGCGATGCAAGGCTAATGCACGACAACGCAAGGCTAGGCAGTGCTCGGCAAGGCAAGGAAAGAACTAACGGAAGGAGAGGAAGGCAAGGCAAAGCAAGGCAAGGCAAGTGTAACAAAAGGCAAGGCACGGCAAGGGGAAACAAGGGTAAGGCACGGCAACGCACGGCTAGGCAATGCACGGCCAAGCAAGGAAAGGGTAACGCAAGGCAACGCACGGTGAGGAAAGGCAAGGCTAATGCACGACAATGCAGGACTAGGCAATGCACGGCAAGGCAAAGAAAGCGTAACGCAAGGCAAGGCACGGTCAGGCGAGGCAAGGCTAATGCACGACAACGCAAGGCTAGGCAATGCACGGCTAGGCAAGGAAAGAGTAACGGAAGGAGAGGAAGGCAAGGCAAAGCAAGGCAAGGCAAGTGTAACAAAAGGCAAGGCACGGCAAGGGGAAACAAGGGTAAGGCACGGCAACGCACGGCTAGGCAATACACGGCCAAGCAAGGAAAGGGTAACGCAAGGCAAGGCACGGTGAGGAAAGGCAAGGCTAATGCACGACAATGCAGGATTAGGCAATGCACGGCAAGGCAAGGAAAGCATAACGCAAGGCAAGGCACGGTCAGGCGAGGCAAGGCTAATGCACGACAACGCAAGGCTAGGCAGTGCTCGGCAAGGCAAGGAAAGAGTAACGGAAGGAAAGGCAAGGGAAAGCAAGGGAAGGCAAGGGTAACGGAAGGAACGGCACGGTAAGGGGAAACAAGGCTAAGGCACGACAACGCAGGACTAGGCAATGCACGGCAAGGCAAGGAAAGGGTAACGCAAGGCAAAGCACGGTTAGGCGAGGCAAGGCTAAGGCAGGACAACGCAAGGCTAGGCAATGCACGGATGGCAAACAAAGAGTAACGGGAGGCAAGGAAGGCAAGGGAAGGCAAAGGTAAAGGAAGGAACGGCACGGTAAGCGGAAACAAGGCTAAGGCACGACAACTCAAGGCTAGGCAATGCACGGCAAGGGAAGGAAAGGGTAACGCAAGGCAATGCACGGTCAGGCGAGGCAAGGCTAATGCACGACAACGCAAGGCTAGGCAGTGCTCGGCAAGGCAAGGAAAGAGTAACGGAAGGAAAGAAAGGCAAGGGAAAGCAAGGGAAGGAAAGGGTAACGGAAGCAACGGCACGGTAAGGGGAAACAAGGCTAAGGCACGACAACGCAGGACTAGGCAATGCAAGGCAAGGCAAGGAAAGGGTAACGGAAGGCAAGGCACGGTCAGGCGAGGCAAGGCTAAGGCACGACAACGCAAGTCTAGGCAGTGCACGGCTAGGCAAGGAAAGAGTAACGGAAGGAGAGGAAAGCAAGGCAAAGCAAGGCAAGGCAAGTGTAACAAAAGGCAAGCCACGGCAAGGGGAAACAAGGGTAAGGCACGGCAACGCACGGCTAGGCAATGCATGGCAAGGCAAGGAATGGGTAACGCAAAGCAAGGCACGGTGAGGCACGGGAAGGCTAATGCACGACAACGCTCGGCTAGGCAATGCACGGCAAGGCAAGGAAAGGGTAACGCAAGGCAAGGCACTGTCAGGCGAGCCAAGGCTAAGGCACGACAACGCAAGTCTAGGCAGTGCACGGCTAGGCAAAGAAAGAGTAACGGAAGGAAAGGAAGGCAAGGCAAAGTAAGGCAAGGGAAGTGTAACGGAAGAAACGGCACAGCAAGGGGAAACAAGGCTAAGGCAAAACAACGCACGGCTAGGCAATGCACGGCAAGGGAAGGAAAGGGTAAAGCAAGGCAAGGCACGGTCAGGCGAGGCAAGGCTAATGCACGACAACGCAAGGCTAGGCAATGCACGGCTAGGCAAGGAAAGAGTAACGGAAGGAAAGGAAGGCAAAGCAAAGCAAGGCAAGGCAAGTGTAACAAAAGGCACGGCACGGCAAGGGGAAACAAGGGTAAGGCACGACAACGCAAGGCTAGGCAGTGCACGGCAAGGCAAGGAAAGGGTAACGCAAGGCAAGGTACGGTGAGGCAAGGGAAGGCTAATGCACGACAACGCAAGGCTAGGCAGTGCACGGCTAGGCAAGGAAAGAGTAACGGAAGGAAAGGAAGGCAAGGCAAAGAAAGGCAAGGCAAGTGTAACGGAAGGAACGGCACAGCAAGGGGAAACAAGGCTAAGGCACGACAACGCACGGCTAGGCAGTGCACGGCTAGGCAAGGAAAGGGTAACGGAAGGAAAGAAAGGCAAGGGAAAGCAAGGGAAGGCAAGGCTAACGGAAGGAACGGCACGGTACGGGGAAACAAGGCTAAGGCACGACAACGCAGGACTAGGCAATGCACGGCAAGGCAAAGAAAGGGTAACGCAAGGCAAGGCACGGTCAGGCGACGCAAGGCTAAGGCACGACAACGCAAGGCTAGGCAATGCACGGAAGGTAAGTAAAGAGTAACGGAAGGCAAGGAAGGCAAGGGAAAGCAAGGGTAGGCAAGGGCAACGGACGGAACGGCACGTTAAGGGGAAACAAGCCTAAGGCACGACAACGCAGGACTAGGCAATGCACGGCAAGGCAAGGAAAGGGTAACGCAAGGCAATGCACGGTCAGGCGATGCAAGGCTAATGCACGACAACGCAAGGCTAGGCAGTGCTCGGCAAGGCAAGGAAAGAGTAACGGAAGGAAAGAAAGGCAAGGGAAAGCAAGGGAAGGCAAGGGTAACGGAAGGAACGGCACGGTAAGGGGAAACAAGGCTAAGGCACGACAACGCAGGACTAGGCAATGCACGGCAAGGCAAAGAAAGGGTAACGCAAGGCAAGGCACGGTCAGGCGAGGCAAGGCTAATGCACGACAACGCAAGGCTAGGCAATGCACGGCTAGGCAAGGAAAGAGTAACGGAAGGCAAGGAAGGCAAGGCAAAGCAAGGCAAGGCAAGTGTAACAAAAGGCAAGGCACGGTAAGGGGAAACAAGGGTAAGGCACGGCAACGCACGGCTAGGCAATGCACGGCCAAGCAAGGAAAGGGTAACGCAAGGCAACGCACGGTGAGGAAAGGCAAGGCTAATGCACGACAATGCAGGGCTAGGCAATGCACGGCAAGGCAAGGAAAGCATAACGCAAGGCAAGGCACGGTCAGGCGAGGCAAGGCTAATGCACGACAACGCAAGGGTAGGCAGTGTTCGGCAAGGCAAGGAAAGAGTAACGGAAGGAAAGAAAGGCAAGGGAAATCAAGGGAAGGCAAGGGTAACGGAAGCAACGGCACGGTAAGGGGAAACAAGGCTAAGGCACGACAACGCAGGACTAGGCAATGCACGGCAAGGCAATTAAAGGGTAACGCAAGGCAAGGGACGGTCAGGCGAGGCAACGGTAATGCACGAAAAAGCACGGCTAGGCAATGCACGGCAAGGCAAGGAAAGGGTAACGCAAGGCAAGGCACGGTCAGGCGAGGCAAGGCTAATGCACGACAACGCAAGGCTAGGCAATGCACGGCAAGTCAAGGAAAGGGTAACGCAAGGCAATGCACGGTCAGGCGAGGCAAGGCTAATGCACGACAACGCAAGGCTAGGCAGTGCTCGGCAAGGCAAAGAAAGAGTAACGGAAGGAAAGAAAGGCAAGGGAAAGCAAGGGAAGGCAAGGGTAACGGAAGGAACGGCACGGTAAGGGGAAACAAGGCTAAGGCACGACAACGCAGGACTAGGCAATGCACGGCAAGGCAAAGAAAGGGTAACGCAAGGCAAGGCACGGTCAGGCGAGGCAAGGCTAATGCACGACAACGCAAGGCTAGGCAATGCACGGCTAGGCAAGGAAAGAGTAACGGAAGGAGAGGAAGGCAAGGCAAAGCAAGGCAAGGCAAGTGTAATAAAAGGCAAGGCACGGCAAGGGGAAACAAGGGTAAGGCACGGCAACGCACGGCTAGGCAATGCACGGCCAAGCAAGGAAAGGGTAACGCAAGGCAAGGCACGGTGAGGAAAGGCAAGGCTAATGCACGACAATGCAGGGCTAGGCAATGCACGGCAAGGCAAGGAAAGCATAACGCAAGGCAAGGCACGGTCAGGCGAGGCAAGGCTAATGCACGACAACGCAAGGCTAGGCAGTGCTCCGCAAGGCAAGGAAAGAGTAACGGAAGGAAAGAAAGGCAAGGGAAAGCAAGGGAAGGCAAGGGTAACGGAAGGAACGGCACGGTAAGGGGAAACAAGGCTAAGGCACGACAACGCAGGACTAGGCAATGCACGGCAAGGCAAGGAAAGGGTAACGCAAGGCAAGGCACGGTCAGGCGAGGCAAGGCTAAGGCAGGACAACGCAAGGCTAGGCAATGCACGGAAGGCAAGCAAAGAGTAACGGAAGGCAAGGAAGGCAAGGGAAGGCAAAGGTAAAGGAAGGAACGGCACGGTAAGCGGAAACAAGGCTAAGGCACGACAACGCACGGCTAGGCAGTGCACGGCTAGGCAAGGAAAGGGAAGGAAAGGAAGGCAAGGCAAAGTAAGGCAAGGCACGTGTAACGGAAGAAACGGCACAGCAAGGGGAAACAAGGCTAAGGCAAGACAACGCACGGCTAGGCAATGCACGGCAAGGGAAGGAAAGGGTAACGCAAGGCAAGGCACGGTCAGGCGAGGCAAGGCTAATGCACGACAACGCAAGGCTAGGCAATGCACGGCTAGGCAAGCAAAGAGTAACGGAAGGCAAGGAAGGCAAGGGAAGGCAAAGGTAAAGGAAGGAACGGCACGGTAAGCGGAAACAAGGCTAAGGCACGACAACTCAGGACTAGGCAGTGCACGGCAAGGCAAGGAAAGGGTAACGCAAGGCAAGGTACGGTGAGGCAAGGGAAGGCTAATGCACGACAACGCAAGGCTAGGCAGTGCACAGCTAGGCAAGGAAAGAGTAACGGAAGGAAAGGAAGGCAAGGCAAAGAAAGGCAAGGCAAGTGTAACGGAAGGAACGGCACAGCAAGGGGAAACAAAGCTAAGGCACGACAACGCACGGCTAGGCAGTGCACGGCTAGGCAAGGAAAGAGTAACGGAAGGAAAGAAAGGCAAGGGAAAGCAAGGGAAGGCAAGGCTAACGGAAGGAACGGCACGGTACGGGGAAACAAGGCTAAGGCACGACAACGCAGGACTAGGCAATGCACGGCAAGCTAAAGAAAGGGTAACGCAAGGCAAGGCACGGTCAGGCGACGCAAGGCTAAGGCACGACAACGCAAGGCTAGGCAATGCACGGAAGGTAAGTAAAGAGTAACGGAAGGCAAGGAAGGCAAGGGAAAGCAAGGGTAGGCAAGGGCAACGGACGGAACGGCACGTTAAGGGGAAACAAGCCTAAGGCACGACAACGCAGGACTAGGCAATGCACGGCAAGGCAAGGAAAGGGTAACGCAAGGCAAGGCACGGTCAGGCGAGGCAACGCTAATGCACGAAAAAGCACAGCTAGGCAATGCACGGCTAGGCAAGGAAAGAGTAACGGAAGGAAAGGAAGGCAAAGCAAAGCAAGGCAAGGCAAGTGTAACAAAAGGCACGGCACGGCAAGGGGAAACAAGCCTAAGGAACGACAACGCAGGACTAGGCAATGCACGGCAAGGCAAGGAAAGGGTAACGCAAGGCAAGGCACGGTCAGGCGAGGCAACGCTAATGCACGAAAAAGCACGGCTAGGCAATGCACGGCAAGGCAAGGAAAGGGTAACGCAAGGCAAGGCACGGTCAGGCGAGGCAAGGCTAATGCACGACAACGCAAGGCTAGGCAATGCACGGCAAGGCAAGGAAAGGGTAACGCAAGGCAATGCACGGTCAGGCGAGGCAAGGCTAATGCACGACAACGCAAGGCTAGGCAGTGCTCGGCAAGGCAAGGAAAGATTAACGGAAGGAAAGAAAGGCAAGGGAAAGCAAGGGAAGGCAAGGGTAACGGAAGGAACGGCACGGTAAGGGGAAACAAGGCTAAGGCACGACAACGCAGGACTAGGCAATGCACGGCAAGGCAAAGAAAGCGTAACGCAAGGCAAGGCACGGTCAGGCGAGGCAAGGCTAATGCACGACAACGCAAGGCTAGGCAATGCACGGCTAGGCAAGGAAAGAGTAACGGAAGGAGAGGAAGGCAAGGCAAAGCAAGGCAAGGCAAGTGTAACAAAAGGCAAGGCACGGCAAGGGGAAACAAGGGTAAGGCACGGCAACGCACGACTAGGCAATGCACGGCCAAGCAAGGAAAGGGTAACGCAAGGCAAGGCACGGTGAGGAAAGGCAAGGCTAATGCACGACAATGCAGGGCTAGGCAATGCACGGCAAGGTAAGGAAAGCATAACGCAAGGCAAGGCACGGTCAGGCGAGGCAAGGCTAATGCACGACAACGCAAGGCTAGGCAGTGCTCGGCAAGGCAAGGAAAGAGTAACGGAAGGAAAGAAAGGCAAGGGAAAGCAAGGGAAGGCAAGGCTAACGGAAGGAACGGCACGGTACGGGGAAACAATGCTAAGGCACGACAACGCAGGACTAGGCAATGCACGGCAAGGCAAAGAAAGGGTAACGCAAGGCAAGGCACGGTCAGGCGACGCAAGGCTAAGGCACGACAACGCAAGGCTAGGCAATGCACGGAAGGTAAGTGAAGAGTAACGGAAGGCAAGGAAGGCAAGGGAAAGCAAGGGTAGGCAAGGGCAACGGACGGAACGGCACGTTAAGGGGAAACAAGCCTAAGGCACGACAACGCAGGACTAGGCAATGCACGGCAAGGCAAGGAAAGGGAAACGCAAGGCAAGGCACGGTCAGGCGAGGCAACGCTAATGCACGAAAAAGCACGGCTAGGCAATGCACGGCAAGGCAAGGAAAGGGTAACGCAAGGCAAGGCACGGTCAGGCGAGGCAAGGCTAATGCACGACAACGCAAGGCTAGGCAATGCACGGCAAGGCAAGGAAAGGGTAACGCAAGGCAATATACGGTCAGGCGAGGCAAGGCTAATGCACGACGACGCAAGGCTAGGCAGTGCTCGGCAAGGCAAGGAAAGAGTAACGGAAGGAAAGAAAGGCAAGGGAAAGCAAGGGAAGGCAAGGGTAACGGAAGGAACGGCACGGTAAGGGGAAACAAGGCTAAGGCACGACAACGCAGGACTAGGCAATGCACGGCAAGGCAAAGAAAGGGTAACGCAAGGCAAGGCACGGTCAGGCGAGGCAAGGCTAATGCACGACAACGCAAGGCTAGGCAATGCACGGCTAGGCAAGGAAAGAGTAACGGAAGGAGAGGAAGGCAAAGCAATGCAAGGCAAGGCAAGTGTAACAAAAGGCAAGGCACGGCAAGGGGAAACAAGGGTAAGGCACGGCAACGCACGGCTAGGCAATGGACGGCCAAGCAAGGAAAGGGTAACGCAAGGCAAGGCACGGTGAGGAAAGGCAAGGCTAATGCACGACAATGCAGGGCTAGGCAATGCACGGCAAGGCAAGGAAAGCATAACGCAAGGCAAGGCACGGTCAGGCGAGGCAAGGCTAATGCACGACAACGCAAGGCTAGGCAGTGCTCGGCAAGGCAAGGAATGAGTAACGGAAGGAAAGAAAGGCAAGGGAAAGCAAGGGAAGGCAAGGGTAACGGAAGGAACGGCACGGTAAGGGGAAACAAGGCTAAGGCACGACAACGCAGGACTAGGCAATGCACGGCAAGGCAAAGAAAGGGTAACGCAAGGCAAGGCACGGTCAGGCGAGGCAAGGCTAATGCACGACAACGCAAGGCTAGGCAATGCACGGCTAGGCAAGGAAAGAGTAACGGAAGGAAAGGAAGGCAAAGCAAAGCAAGGCAAGGCAAGTGTAACAAAAGGCACGGCACGGCAAGGGGAAACATGGGTAAGGCACGACAACGCAAGGCTAGGCAGTGCACGGCAAGGCAAGGAAAGGGTAACGCAAGGCAAGGCACGGTCAGGCGAGGCAACGCTAATGCACGAAAAAGCACGGCTAGGCAATGCACGGCAAGGCAAGGAAAGGGTAACGCAAGGCAAGGCACGGTCAGGCGAGGCAAGGCTAATGCACGACAACGCAAGGCTAGGCAATGCACGGCTAGGCAAGGAAAGAGTAACGGAAGGAGAGGAAGGCAAGGCAAAGCAAGGCAAGGCAAGTGTAACAAAAGGCAAGGCACGGCAAGGGGAAACAAGGTTAAGGCACGGCAACGCACGGCTAGGCAATGCACGGCCAAGCAAGGAAAGGGTAATGCAAGGCAAGGCACGGTGAGGAAAGGCAAGGCTAATGCACGACAATGCAGGGCTAGGCAATGCACGGCAAGGCAAGGAAAGCATAACGCAAGGCAAGGCACGGTCAGGCGAGGCAAGGCTAATGCACGACAACGCAAGGCTAGGCAGTGCTCGGCAAGGCAAGGAAAGAGTAACGGAAGGAAAGAAAGGCAAGGGAAAGCAAGGGAAGGCAAGGGTAACGGAGGGAACGGCACGGTAAGGGGAAACAAGGCTAAGGCACGACAACGCAGGATTAGGCAATGCACGGCAAGGCAAAGAAAGGGTAACGCAAGGCAAGGCACGGTCAGGCGAGGCAAGGCTAAGGCAGGACAACGCAAGGCTAGGCATTGCACGGAAGGCAAGCAAAGAGTAACGGAAGGCAAGGAAGGCAAGGGAAGGCAAAGGTAAAGGAAGGAACGGCACGGTAAGCGGAAACAAGCCTAAGGCACGACAACTCAGGACTAGGCAATGCAAGGCAAGGCAAGGAAAGGGTAACGCAAGGCAAGGCACGGTCAGGCGAGGCAAGGCTAATGCACGACAACGCAAGGCTAGGCAATGCACGGCTAGGCAAGGAAAGAGTAACGGAAGGAAAGGAAGGCAAGGCAAAGAAAGGCAAGGCAAGTGTAACGGAAGGAACGGCACAGCAAGGGGAAACAAGGCTAAGGCACGACAACGCACGGCTAGGCAGTGCAAGGCTAGGCAAGGAAACAGTAACGGAAGGAAAGAAAGGCAAGGGAAAGCAAGGGAAGGCAAGGCTAACGGAAGGAACGGCACGGTACGGGGAAACAATGCTAAGGCACGACAACGCAGGACTAGGCAATGCACGGCAAGGCAAAGAAAGGGTAACGCAAGGCAAGGCACGGTCAGGCGACGCAAGGCTAAGGCACGACAACGCAAGGCTAGGCAATGCACGGAAGGTAAGTAAAGTGTAACGGAAGGCAAGGAAGGCAAGGGAAAGCAAGGGTAGGCAAGGGCAACGGACGGAACGGCACGTTAAGGGGAAACAAGCCTAAGGCACGACAACGCAGGACTAGGCAATGCACGGCAAGGCAAGGAAAGGGTAACGCAAGGCAAGGCACGGTCAGGCGAGGCAAGGCTAATGCACGACAACGCAAGGCTAGGCAATGCACGGCAAGGCAAGGAAAGGGTAACGCAAGGCAATGCACGGTCAGGCGAGGCAAGGCTAATGCACGACGACGCAAGGCTAGGCAGTGCTCGGCAAGGCAAGGAAAGAGTAACGGAAGGAAAGAAAGGCAAGGGAAAGCAAGGGAAGGCAAGGGTAACGGAAGGAACGGCACGGTAAGGGGAAACAAGGCTAAGGCACGACAACGCAGGACTAGGCAATGCACGGCAAGGCAAAGAAAGGGTAACGCAAGGCAAGGCACGGTCAGGCGAGGCAAGGCTAATGCACGACAACGCAAGGCTAGGCAATGCACGGCTAGACAAGGAAAGAGTAACGGAAGGAGAGGAAGGCAAGGCAAAGCAAGGCAAGGCAAGTGTAACAAAAGGCAAGGCACAGCAAGGGGAAACAAGGGTAAGGCACGGCAACGCACGGCTAGGCAATGGACGGCCAAGCAAGGAAAGGGTAACGCAAGGCAAGGCACGGTGAGGAAAGGCAAGGCTAATGCACGACAATGCAGGGCTAGGCAATGCACGGCAAGGCAAGGAAAGCATAACGCAAGGCAAGGCACGGTCAGGCGAGGCAAGGCTAATGCACGACAACGCAAGGCTAGGCAGTGCTCGGCAAGGCAAGGAAAGAGTAACGGAAGGAAAGAAAGGAAAGGGAAAGCAAGGGAAGGCAAGGGTAACGGAAGGAACGGCACGGTAAGGGGAAACAAGGCTAAGGCACGACAACGCAGGACTAGGCAATGCACGGCAAGGCAAAGAAAGGGTAACGCAAGGCAAGGCACGGTCAGGCGAGGCAAGGCTAATGCACGACAACGCAAGGCTAGGCAATGCACGGCTAGGCAAGGAAAGAGTAACGGAAGGAAAGGAAGGCAAAGCAAAGCAAGGCAAGGCAAGTGTAACAAAAGGCACGGCACGGCAAGGGGAAACAAGGGTAAGGCACGACAACGCAAGGCTAGGCAGTGCACGGCAAGGCAAGGAAAGGGTAACGCAAGGCAAGGCACGGTCAGGCGAGGCAACGCTAATGCACGAAAAAGCACGGCTAGGCAATGCACGGCAAGGCAAGGAAAGGGTAACGCAAGGCAAGGCACGGTCAGGCGAGGCAAGGCTAATGCACGACAAAGCAAGGCTAGGCAATGCACGGCTAGGCAAGGAAAGAGTAACGGAAGGAGAGGAAGGCAAGGCAAAGCAAGGCAAGGCAAGTGTAACAAAAGGCAAGGCACGGCAAGGGGAAACAAGGTTAAGGCACGGCAACGCACGGCTAGGCAATGCACGGCCAAGCAAGGAAAGTGTAACGCAAGGCAAGGCACGGTGAGGAAAGGCAAGGCTAATGCACGACAATGCAGGGCTAGGCAATGCACGGCAAGGCAAGGAAAGCATAACGCAAGGCAAGGCACGGTCAGGCGAGGCAAGGCTAATGCACGACAACGCAAGGCTAGGCAGTGCTCGGCAAGGCAAGGAAAGAGTAACGGAAGGAAAGAAAGGCAAGGGAAAGCAAGGGAAGGCAAGGGTAACGGAAGGAACGGCACGGTAAGGGGAAACAAGGCTAAGGCACGACAACGCAGGACTAGGCAATGCACGGCAAGGCAAGGAAAGGGTAACGCAAGGCAAGGCACGGTCAGGCGAGGCAAGGCTAAGGCAGGACAACGCAAGGCTAGGCAATGCACGGAAGGCAAGCAAAGAGTAACGGAAGGCAAGGAAGGCAAGGGAAGGCAAAGGTAAAGGAAGGAACGGCACGTTAGCGGAAACAAGGCTAAGGCACGACAACGCACGGCTAGGCAGTGCACGGCTAGGCAAGGAAAGGGAAGGAAAGGAAGGCAAGGCAAAGTAAGGCAAGGCACGTGTAACGGAAGAAACGGCACAGCAAGGGGAAACAAGGCTAAGGCAAGACAACGCACGGCTAGGCAATGCACGGCAAGGGAAGGAAAGGGTAACGCAAGGCAAGGCACGGTCAGGCGAGGCAAGGCTAATGCACGACAACGCAAGGCTAGGCAATGCACGGCTAGGCAAGGAAAGTGTAACGGAAGGAAAGGAAGGCAAAGCAATGCAAGGCAAGGCAAGTGTAACAAAAGGCACGGCACGGCAAGGGGAAACAAGGGTAAGGCACGACAACGCAAGGCTACGCAGTGCACGGCAAGGCAAGGAAAGGGTAACGCAAGGCAAGGTACGTTGAGGCAAGGGAAGGCTAATGCACGACAACGCAAGGCTAGGCAGTGCACAGCTAGGCAAGGAAAGGGTAACGGAAGGAAAGGAAGGCAAGGCAAGGAAAGGCAAGGCAAGTGTAACGGAAGGAACGGCACAGCAAGGGGAAACAAGGCTAAGGCAAAACAACGCACGGCTAGGCAATGCACGGCAAGGGAAGGAAAGGGTAACGCAAGGCAAGGCACGGTCAGGCGAGGCAAGGCTAATGCACGACAAAGCAAGGCTAGGCAATGCACGGCAAGGCAAGGAAAGGTTAACGCAAGGCAAGGCACGGTCAGGCGAGGCAAGGCTAAGGCAGGACAACGCAAGGCTAGGCAATGCATGGACGGCAAGCAAAGAGTAACGGAAGGCAAGGAAGGCAAGGGAAGGCAAAGGTAAAGGAAGGAACGGCACGGTAAGCGGAAACAAGGCTAAGGCACGACAACTCAGGACTAGGCAATGCACGGCAAGGGAAGGAAAGGGTAACGCAAGGCAAGGCACGGTCAGGCGAGGCAAGGCTAAGGCAGGACAACGCAAGGCTAGGCAATGCACGGCTAGGCAAGGAAAGAGTAACGGAAGGAGAGGAAGGCAAGGCAAAGCAAGGCAAGGCAAGTGTAACAAAAGGCAAGGCACGGCAAGGGGAAACAAGGGTAAGGCACGGCAACGCACGGCTAGGCAATGCACGGCCAAGCAAGGAAAGGGTAACGCAAGGCAAGGCACGGTGAGGAACGGCAAGGCTAATGCACGACAATGCAGGACTAGGCAATGCACGGCAAGGCAAGGAAAGCATAACGCAAGGCAAGGCACGGTCAGGCGAGGCAAGGCTAATGCACGACAACGCAAGGCTAGGCAGTGCTCGGCAAGGCAAGGAAAGAGTAACGGAAGGAAAGGCAAGGGAAAGCAAGGGAAGGCAAGGGTAACGGAAGGAACGGCACGGTAAGGGGAAACAAGGCTAAGGCACGACAACGCAGGACTAGGCAATGCACGGCAAGGCAAGGAAAGGGTAACGCAAGGCAAGGCACGGTGAGGCGAGGCAAGGCTAAGGCAGGACAACGCAAGGCTAGGCAATGCACGGAAGGCAAGCAAAGAGTAACGGAAGGCAAGGAAGGCATGGGAAGGCAAAGGTAAAGGAAGGAACGGCACGGTAAGCGGAAACAAGGCTAAGGCACGACAACTCAAGACTAGGCAATGCACGGCAAGGGAAGGAAAGGGTAACGCAAGGCAATGCACGGTCAGGCGAGGCAAGGCTAATGCACGACAACGCAAGGCTAGGCAGTGCTCGGCAAGGCAAGGAAAGAGTAACGGAAGGAAAGAAAGGCAAGGGAAAGCAAGGGAAGGAAAGGGTAACGGAAGCAACGGCACGGTAAGGGGAAACAAGGCTAAGGCACGACAACGCAGGACTAGGCAATGCAAGGCAAGGCAAGGAAAGAGTAACGGAAGGAGAGGAAAGCAAGGCAAAGCAAGGCAAGGCAAGTGTAACAAAAGGCAAGCCACGGCAAGGGGAAACAAGGGTAAGGCACGGCAACGCACGGCTAGGCAATGCATGGCAAGGCAAGGAAAGGGTAACGCAAAGCAAGGCACGGTGAGGCAAGGGAAGGCTAATGCACGACAACCCTCGGCTAGGCAATGCACGGCAAGGCAAGGAAAGGGTAACGCAAGGCAAGGCACTGTCAGGCGAGCCAAGGCTAAGGCACGACAACGCAAGTCTAGGCAGTGCACGGCTAGGCAAGGAAAGAGTAACGGAAGGAAAGGAAGGCAAGGCAAAGTAAGGCAAGGCAAGTGTAACGGAAGAAACGGCACAGCAAGGGGAAACAAGGCTAAGGCAAGACAACGCACGGCTAGGCAATGCACGGCAAGGGAAGGAAAGGGTAAAGCAAGGCAAGGCACGGTCAGGCGAGGCGAGGCTAATGCACGACAACGCAAGGCTAGGCAATGCACGGCTAGGCAAGGAAAGAGTAACGGAAGGAAAGGAAGGCAAAGCAAAGCAAGGCAAGGCAAGTGTAACAAAAGGCACGGCACGGCAAGGGGAAACAAGGGTAAGGCACGACAACGCAAGGCTAGGCAGTGCACGGCAAGGCAAGGAAAGGGTAACGCAAGGCAAGGTACGGTGTGGCAAGGGAAGGCTAATGCACGACAACGCAAGGCTAGGCAGTGCACGGCTAGGCAAGGAAAGAGTAACGGAAGGAAAGGAAGGCAAGGCAAAGAAAGGCAAGGCAAGTGTAACGGAAGGAACGGCACAGCAAGGGGAAACAAGGCTAAGGCACGACAACGCACGGCTAGGCAGTGCACGGCTAGGCAAGGAAAGAGTAACGGAAGGAAAGAAAGGCAAGGGAAAGCAAGGGAAGGCAAGGCTAACGGAAGGAACGGCACGGTACGGGGAAACAAGGCTAAGGCACGACAACGCAGGAATAGGCAATGCACGGCAAGGCAAATTAAGGGTAACGCAAGGCAAGGCACGGTCAGGCGACGCAAGTCTAAGGCACGACAACGCAAGGCTAGGCAATGCACGGAAGGTAAGTAAAGAGTAACGGAAGGCAAGGAAGGCAAGGGAAAGCAAGGGTAGGCAAGGGCAACGGACGGAACGGCACGTTAAGGGGAAACAAGCCTAAGGCACGACAACGCAGGACTAGGCAATGCACGGCAAGGCAAGGAAAGGGTAACGCAAGGCAATGCACGGTCAGGCGATGCAAGGCTAATGCACGACAACGCAAGGCTAGGCAGTGCTCGGCAAGGCAAGGAAAGAACTAACGGAAGGAGAGGAAGGCAAGGCAAAGCAAGGCAAGGCAAGTGTAACAAAAGGCAAGGCACGGCAAGGGGAAACAAGGGTAAGGCACGGCAACGCACGGCTAGGCAATGCACGGCCAAGCAAGGAAAGGGTAACGCAAGGCAACGCACGGTGAGGAAAGGCAAGGCTAATGCACGACAATGCAGGACTAGGCAATGCACGGCAAGGCAAAGAAAGCGTAACGCAAGGCAAGGCACGGTCAGGCGAGGCAAGGCTAATGCACGACAACGCAAGGCTAGGCAATGCACGGCTAGGCAAGGAAAGAGTAACGGAAGGAGAGGAAGGCAAGGCAAAGCAAGGCAAGGCAAGTGTAACAAAAGGCAAGGCACGGCAAGGGGAAACAAGGGTAAGGCACGGCAACGCACGGCTAGGCAATACACGGCCAAGCAAGGAAAGGGTAACGCAAGGCAAGGCACGGTGAGGAAAGGCAAGGCTAATGCACGACAATGCAGGATTAGGCAATGCACGGCAAGGCAAGGAAAGCATAACGCAAGGCAAGGCACGGTCAGGCGAGGCAAGGCTAATGCACGACAACGCAAGGCTAGGCAGTGCTCGGCAAGGCAAGGAAAGAGTAACGGAAGGAAAGGCAAGGGAAAGCAAGGGAAGGCAAGGGTAACGGAAGGAACGGCACGGTAAGGGGAAACAAGGCTAAGGCACGACAACGCAGGACTAGGCAATGCACGGCAAGGCAAGGAAAGGGTAACGCAAGGCAAAGCACGGTTAGGCGAGGCAAGGCTAAGGCAGGACAACGCAAGGCTAGGCAATGCACGGATGGCAAACAAAGAGTAACGGGAGGCAAGGAAGGCAAGGGAAGGCAAAGGTAAAGGAAGGAACGGCACGGTAAGCGGAAACAAGGCTAAGGCACGACAACTCAAGGCTAGGCAATGCACGGCAAGGGAAGGAAAGGGTAACGCAAGGCAATGCACGGTCAGGCGAGGCAAGGCTAATGCACGACAACGCAAGGCTAGGCAGTGCTCGGCAAGGCAAGGAAAGAGTAACGGAAGGAAAGAAAGGCAAGGGAAAGCAAGGGAAGGAAAGGGTAACGGAAGCAACGGCACGGTAAGGGGAAACAAGGCTAAGGCACGACAACGCAGGACTAGGCAATGCAAGGCAAGGCAAGGAAAGGGTAACGGAAGGCAAGGCACGGTCAGGCGAGGCAAGGCTAAGGCACGACAACGCAAGTCTAGGCAGTGCACGGCTAGGCAAGGAAAGAGTAACGGAAGGAGAGGAAAGCAAGGCAAAGCAAGGCAAGGCAAGTGTAACAAAAGGCAAGCCACGGCAAGGGGAAACAAGGGTAAGGCACGGCAACGCACGGCTAGGCAATGCATGGCAAGGCAAGGAATGGGTAACGCAAAGCAAGGCACGGTGAGGCACGGGAAGGCTAATGCACGACAACGCTCGGCTAGGCAATGCACGGCAAGGCAAGGAAAGGGTAACGCAAGGCAAGGCACTGTCAGGCGAGCCAAGGCTAAGGCACGACAACGCAAGTCTAGGCAGTGCACGGCTAGGCAAGGAAAGAGTAACGGAAGGAAAGGAAGGCAAGGCAAAGTAAGGCAAGGGAAGTGTAACGGAAGAAACGGCACAGCAAGGGGAAACAAGGCTAAGGCAAAACAACGCACGGCTAGGCAATGCACGGCAAGGGAAGGAAAGGGTAAAGCAAGGCAAGGCACGGTCAGGCGAGGCAAGGCTAATGCACGACAACGCAAGGCTAGGCAATGCACGGCTAGGCAAGGAAAGAGTAACGGAAGGAAAGGAAGGCAAAGCAAAGCAAGGCAAGGCAAGTGTAACAAAAGGCACGGCACGGCAAGGGGAAACAAGGGTAAGGCACGACAACGCAAGGCTAGGCAGTGCACGGCAAGGCAAGGAAAGGGTAACGCAAGGCAAGGTACGGTGAGGCAAGGGAAGGCTAATGCACGACAACGCAAGGCTAGGCAGTGCACGGCTAGGCAAGGAAAGAGTAACGGAAGGAAAGGAAGGCAAGGCAAAGAAAGGCAAGGCAAGTGTAACGGAAGGAACGGCACAGCAAGGGGAAACAAGGCTAAGGCACGACAACGCACGGCTAGGCAGTGCACGGCTAGGCAAGGAAAGAGTAACGGAAGGAAAGAAAGGCAAGGGAAAGCAAGGGAAGGCAAGGCTAACGGAAGGAACGGCACGGTACGGGGAAACAAGGCTAAGGCACGACAACGCAGGACTAGGCAATGCACGGCAAGGCAAAGAAAGGGTAACGCAAGGCAAGGCACGGTCAGGCGACGCAAGGCTAAGGCACGACAACGCAAGGCTAGGCAATGCACGGAAGGTAAGTAAAGAGTAACGGAAGGCAAGGAAGGCAAGGGAAAGCAAGGGTAGGCAAGGGCAACGGACGGAACGGCACGTTAAGGGGAAACAAGCCTAAGGCACGACAACGCAGGACTAGGCAATGCACGGCAAGGCAAGGAAAGGGTAACGCAAGGCAATGCACGGTCAGGCGATGCAAGGCTAATGCACGACAACGCAAGGCTAGGCAGTGCTCGGCAAGGCAAGGAAAGAGTAACGGAAGGAAAGAAAGGCAAGGGAAAGCAAGGGAAGGCAAGGGTAACGGAAGGAACGGCACGGTAAGGGGAAACAAGGCTAAGGCACGACAACGCAGGACTAGGCAATGCACGGCAAGGCAAAGAAAGGGTAACGCAAGGCAAGGCACGGTCAGGCGAGGCAAGGCTAATGCACGACAACGCAAGGCTAGGCAATGCACGGCTAGGCAAGGAAAGAGTAACGGAAGGCAAGGAAGGCAAGGCAAAGCAAGGCAAGGCAAGTGTAACAAAAGGCAAGGCACGGTAAGGGGAAACAAGGGTAAGGCACGGCAACGCACGGCTAGGCAATGCACGGCCAAGCAAGGAAAGGGTAACGCAAGGCAACGCACGGTGAGGAAAGGCAAGGCTAATGCACGACAATGCAGGGCTAGGCAATGCACGGCAAGGCAAGGAAAGCATAACGCAAGGCAAGGCACGGTCAGGCGAGGCAAGGCTAATGCACGACAACGCAAGGGTAGGCAGTGTTCGGCAAGGCAAGGAAAGAGTAACGGAAGGAAAGAAAGGCAAGGGAAATCAAGGGAAGGCAAGGGTAACGGAAGCAACGGCACGGTAAGGGGAAACAAGGCTAAGGCACGACAACGCAGGACTAGGCAATGCACGGCAAGGCAATTAAAGGGTAACGCAAGGCAAGGCACGGTCAGGCGAGGCAACGGTAATGCACGAAAAAGCACGGCTAGGCAATGCACGGCAAGGCAAGGAAAGGGTAACGCAAGGCAAGGCACGGTCAGGCGAGGCAAGGCTAATGCACGACAACGCAAGGCTAGGCAATGCACGGCAAGTCAAGGAAAGGGTAACGCAAGGCAATGCACGGTCAGGCGAGGCAAGGCTAATGCACGACAACGCAAGGCTAGGCAGTGCTCGGCAAGGCAAAGAAAGAGTAACGGAAGGAAAGAAAGGCAAGGGAAAGCAAGGGAAGGCAAGGGTAACGGAAGGAACGGCACGGTAAGGGGAAACAAGGCTAAGGCACGACAACGCAGGACTAGGCAATGCACGGCAAGGCAAAGAAAGGGTAACGCAAGGCAAGGCACGGTCAGGCGAGGCAAGGCTAATGCACGACAACGCAAGGCTAGGCAATGCACGGCTAGGCAAGGAAAGAGTAACGGAAGGAGAGGAAGGCAAGGCAAAGCAAGGCAAGGCAAGTGTAATAAAAGGCAAGGCACGGCAAGGGGAAACAAGGGTAAGGCACGGCAACGCACGGCTAGGCAATGCACGGCCAAGCAAGGAAAGGGTAACGCAAGGCAAGGCACGGTGAGGAAAGGCAAGGCTAATGCACGACAATGCAGGGCTAGGCAATGCACGGCAAGGCAAGGAAAGCATAACGCAAGGCAAGGCACGGTCAGGCGAGGCAAGGCTAATGCACGACAACGCAAGGCTAGGCAGTGCTCCGCAAGGCAAGGAAAGAGTAACGGAAGGAAAGAAAGGCAAGGGAAAGCAAGGGAAGGCAAGGGTAACGGAAGGAACGGCACGGTAAGGGGAAACAAGGCTAAGGCACGACAACGCAGGACTAGGCAATGCACGGCAAGGCAAGGAAAGGGTAACGCAAGGCAAGGCACGGTCAGGCGAGGCAAGGCTAAGGCAGGACAACGCAAGGCTAGGCAATGCACGGAAGGCAAGCAAAGAGTAACGGAAGGCAAGGAAGGCAAGGGAAGGCAAAGGTAAAGGAAGGAACGGCACGGTAAGCGGAAACAAGGCTAAGGCACGACAACGCACGGCTAGGCAGTGCACGGCTAGGCAAGGAAAGGGAAGGAAAGGAAGGCAAGGCAAAGTAAGGCAAGGCACGTGTAACGGAAGAAACGGCACAGCAAGGGGAAACAAGGCTAAGGCAAGACAACGCACGGCTAGGCAATGCACGGCAAGGGAAGGAAAGGGTAACGCAAGGCAAGGCACGGTCAGGCGAGGCAAGGCTAATGCACGACAACGCAAGGCTAGGCAATGCACGGCTAGGCAAGCAAAGAGTAACGGAAGGCAAGGAAGGCAAGGGAAGGCAAAGGTAAAGGAAGGAACGGCACGGTAAGCGGAAACAAGGCTAAGGCATGACAACTCAGGACTAGGCAGTGCACGGCAAGGCAAGGAAAGGGTAACGCAAGGCAAGGTACGGTGAGGCAAGGGAAGGCTAATGCACGACAACGCAAGGCTAGGCAGTGCACAGCTAGGCAAGGAAAGAGTAACGGAAGGAAAGGAAGGCAAGGCAAAGAAAGGCAAGGCAAGTGTAACGGAAGGAACGGCACAGCAAGGGGAAACAAGGCTAAGGCACGACAACGCACGGCTAGGCAGTGCACGGCTAGGCAAGGAAAGAGTAACGGAAGGAAAGAAAGGCAAGGGAAAGCAAGGGAAGGCAAGGCTAACGGAAGGAACGGCACGGTACGGGGAAACAAGGCTAAGGCACGACAACGCAGGACTAGGCAATGCACGGCAAGCTAAAGAAAGGGTAACGCAAGGCAAGGCACGGTCAGGCGACGCAAGGCTAAGGCACGACAACGCAAGGCTAGGCAATGCACGGAAGGTAAGTAAAGAGTAACGGAAGGCAAGGAAGGCAAGGGAAAGCAAGGGTAGGCAAGGGCAACGGACGGAACGGCACGTTAAGGGGAAACAAGCCTAAGGCACGACAACGCAGGACTAGGCAATGCACGGCAAGGCAAGGAAAGGGTAACGCAAGGCAAGGCACGGTCAGGCGAGGCAACGCTAATGCACGAAAAAGCACGGCTAGGCAATGCACGGCTAGGCAAGGAAAGAGTAACGGAAGGAAAGGAAGGCAAAGCAAAGCAAGGCAAGGCAAGTGTAACAAAAGGCACGGCACGGCAAGGGGAAACAAGCCTAAGGAACGACAACGCAGGACTAGGCAATGCACGGCAAGGCAAGGAAAGGGTAACGCAAGGCAAGGCACGGTCAGGCGAGGCAACGCTAATGCACGAAAAAGCACGGCTAGGCAATGCACGGCAAGGCAAGGAAAGGGTAACGCAAGGCAAGGCACGGTCAGGCGAGGCAAGGCTAATGCACGACAACGCAAGGCTAGGCAATGCACGGCAAGGCAAGGAAAGGGTAACGCAAGGCAATGCACGGTCAGGCGAGGCAAGGCTAATGCACGACAACGCAAGGCTAGGCAGTGCTCGGCAAGGCAAGGAAAGATTAACGGAAGGAAAGAAAGGCAAGGGAAAGCAAGGGAAGGCAAGGGTAACGGAAGGAACGGCACGGTAAGGGGAAACAAGGCTAAGGCACGACAACGCAGGACTAGGCAATGCACGGCAAGGCAAAGAAAGCGTAACGCAAGGCAAGGCACGGTCAGGCGAGGCAAGGCTAATGCACGACAACGCAAGGCTAGGCAATGCACGGCTAGGCAAGGAAAGAGTAACGGAAGGAGAGGAAGGCAAGGCAAAGCAAGGCAAGGCAAGTGTAACAAAAGGCAAGGCACGGCAAGGGGAAACAAGGGTAAGGCACGGCAACGCACGACTAGGCAATGCACGGCCAAGCAAGGAAAGGGTAACGCAAGGCAAGGCACGGTGAGGAAAGGCAAGGCTAATGCACGACAATGCAGGGCTAGGCAATGCACGGCAAGGTAAGGAAAGCATAACGCAAGGCAAGGCACGGTCAGGCGAGGCAAGGCTAATGCACGACAACGCAAGGCTAGGCAGTGCTCGGCAAGGCAAGGAAAGAGTAACGGAAGGAAAGAAAGGCAAGGGAAAGCAAGGGAAGGCAAGGCTAACGGAAGGAACGGCACGGTACGGGGAAACAATGCTAAGGCACGACAACGCAGGACTAGGCAATGCACGGCAAGGCAAAGAAAGGGTAACGCAAGGCAAGGCACGGTCAGGCGACGCAAGGCTAAGGCACGACAACGCAAGGCTAGGCAATGCACGGAAGGTAAGTGAAGAGTAACGGAAGGCAAGGAAGGCAAGGGAAAGCAAGGGTAGGCAAGGGCAACGGACGGAACGGCACGTTAAGGGGAAACAAGCCTAAGGCACGACAACGCAGGACTAGGCAATGCACGGCAAGGCAAGGAAAGGGAAACGCATGGCAAGGCACGGTCAGGCGAGGCAACGCTAATGCACGAAAAAGCACGGCTAGGCAATGCACGGCAAGGCAAGGAAAGGGTAACGCAAGGCAAGGCACGGTCAGGCGAGGCAAGGCTAATGCACGACAACGCAAGGCTAGGCAATGCACGGCAAGGCAAGGAAAGGGTAACGCAAGGCAATATACGGTCAGGCGAGGCAAGGCTAATGCACGACGACGCAAGGCTAGGCAGTGCTCGGCAAGGCAAGGAAAGAGTAACGGAAGGAAAGAAAGGCAAGGGAAAGCAAGGGAAGGCAAGGGTAACGGAAGGAACGGCACGGTAAGGGGAAACAAGGCTAAGGCACGACAACGCAGGACTAGGCAATGCACGGCAAGGCAAAGAAAGGGTAACGCAAGGCAAGGCACGGTCAGGCGAGGCAAGGCTAATGCACGACAACGCAAGGCTAGGCAATGCACGGCTAGGCAAGGAAAGAGTAACGGAAGGAGAGGAAGGCAAAGCAATGCAAGGCAAGGCAAGTGTAACAAAAGGCAAGGCACGGCAAGGGGAAACAAGGGTAAGGCACGGCAACGCACGGCTAGGCAATGGACGGCCAAGCAAGGAAAGGGTAACGCAAGGCAAGGCACGGTGAGGAAAGGCAAGGCTAATGCACGACAATGCAGGGCTAGGCAATGCACGGCAAGGCAAGGAAAGCATAACGCAAGGCAAGGCACGGTCAGGCGAGGCAAGGCTAATGCACGACAACGCAAGGCTAGGCAGTGCTCGGCAAGGCAAGGAATGAGTAACGGAAGGAAAGAAAGGCAAGGGAAAGCAAGGGAAGGCAAGGGTAACGGAAGGAACGGCACGGTAAGGGGAAACAAGGCTAAGGCACGACAACGCAGGACTAGGCAATGCACGGCAAGGCAAAGAAAGGGTAACGCAAGGCAAGGCACGGTCAGGCGAGGCAAGGCTAATGCACGACAACGCAAGGCTAGGCAATGCACGGCTAGGCAAGGAAAGAGTAACGGAAGGAAAGGAAGGCAAAGCAAAGCAAGGCAAGGCAAGTGTAACAAAAGGCACGGCACGGCAAGGGGAAACAAGGGTAAGGCACGACAACGCAAGGCTAGGCAGTGCACGGCAAGGCAAGGAAAGGGTAACGCAAGGCAAGGCACGGTCAGGCGAGGCAACGCTAATGCACGAAAAAGCACGGCTAGGCAATGCACGGCAAGGCAAGGAAAGGGTAACGCAAGGCAAGGCACGGTCAGGCGAGGCAAGGCTAATGCACGACAACGCAAGGCTAGGCAATGCACGGCTAGGCAAGGAAAGAGTAACGGAAGGAGAGGAAGGCAAGGCAAAGCAAGGCAAGGCAAGTGTAACAAAAGGCAAGGCACGGCAAGGGGAAACAAGGTTAAGGCACGGCAACGCACGGCTAGGCAATGCACGGCCAAGCAAGGAAAGGGTAATGCAAGGCAAGGCACGGTGAGGAAAGGCAAGGCTAATGCACGACAATGCAGGGCTAGGCAATGCACGGCAAGGCAAGGAAAGCATAACGCAAGGCAAGGCACGGTCAGGCGAGGCAAGGCTAATGCACGACAACGCAAGGCTAGGCAGTGCTCGGCAAGGCAAGGAAAGAGTAACGGAAGGAAAGAAAGGCAAGGGAAAGCAAGGGAAGGCAAGGGTAACGGAGGGAACGGCACGGTAAGGGGAAACAAGGCTAAGGCACGACAACGCAGGATTAGGCAATGCACGGCAAGGCAAAGAAAGGGTAACGCAAGGCAAGGCACGGTCAGGCGAGGCAAGGCTAAGGCAGGACAACGCAAGGCTAGGCATTGCACGGAAGGCAAGCAAAGAGTAACGGAAGGCAAGGAAGGCAAGGGAAGGCAAAGGTAAAGGAAGGAACGGCACGGTAAGCGGAAACAAGCCTAAGGCACGACAACTCAGGACTAGGCAATGCAAGGCAAGGCAAGGAAAGGGTAACGCAAGGCAAGGCACGGTCAGGCGAGGCAAGGCTAATGCACGACAACGCAAGGCTAGGCAATGCACGGCTAGGCAAGGAAAGAGTAACGGAAGGAAAGGAAGGCAAGGCAAAGAAAGGCAAGGCAAGTGTAACGGAAGGAACGGCACAGCAAGGGGAAACAAGGCTAAGGCACGACAACGCACGGCTAGGCAGTGCAAGGCTAGGCAAGGAAACAGTAACGGAAGGAAAGAAAGGCAAGGGAAAGCAAGGGAAGGCAAGGCTAACGGAAGGAACGGCACGGTACGGGGAAACAATGCTAAGGCACGACAACGCAGGACTAGGCAATGCACGGCAAGGCAAAGAAAGGGTAACGCAAGGCAAGGCACGGTCAGGCGACGCAAGGCTAAGGCACGACAACGCAAGGCTAGGCAATGCACGGAAGGTAAGTAAAGTGTAACGGAAGGCAAGGAAGGCAAGGGAAAGCAAGGGTAGGCAAGGGCAACGGACGGAACGGCACGTTAAGGGGAAACAAGCCTAAGGCACGACAACGCAGGACTAGGCAATGCACGGCAAGGCAAGGAAAGGGTAACGCAAGGCAAGGCACGGTCAGGCGAGGCAAGGCTAATGCACGACAACGCAAGGCTAGGCAATGCACGGCAAGGCAAGGAAAGGGTAACGCAAGGCAATGCACGGTCAGGCGAGGCAAGGCTAATGCACGACGACGCAAGGCTAGGCAGTGCTCGGCAAGGCAAGGAAAGAGTAACGGAAGGAAAGAAAGGCACGGGAAAGCAAGGGAAGGCAAGGGTAACGGAAGGAACGGCACGGTAAGGGGAAACAAGGCTAAGGCACGACAACGCAGGACTAGGCAATGCACGGCAAGGCAAAGAAAGGGTAACGCAAGGCAAGGCACGGTCAGGCGAGGCAAGGCTAATGCACGACAACGCAAGGCTAGGCAATGCACGGCTAGACAAGGAAAGAGTAACGGAAGGAGAGGAAGGCAAGGCAAAGCAAGGCAAGGCAAGTGTAACAAAAGGCAAGGCACAGCAAGGGGAAACAAGGGTAAGGCACGGCAACGCACGGCTAGGCAATGGACGGCCAAGCAAGGAAAGGGTAACGCAAGGCAAGGCACGGTGAGGAAAGGCAAGGCTAATGCACGACAATGCAGGGCTAGGCAATGCACGGCAAGGCAAGGAAAGCATAACGCAAGGCAAGGCACGGTCAGGCGAGGCAAGGCTAATGCACGACAACGCAAGGCTAGGCAGTGCTCGGCAAGGAAAGGAAAGAGTAACGGAAGGAAAGAAAGGAAAGGGAAAGCAAGGGAAGGCAAGGGTAACGGAAGGAACGGCACGGTAAGGGGAAACAAGGCTAAGGCACGACAACGCAGGACTAGGCAATGCACGGCAAGGCAAAGAAAGGGTAACGCAAGGCAAGGCACGGTCAGGCGAGGCAAGGCTAATGCACGACAACGCAAGGCTAGGCAATGCACGGCTAGGCAAGGAAAGAGTAACGGAAGGAAAGGAAGGCAAAGCAAAGCAAGGCAAGGCAAGTGTAACAAAAGGCACGGCACGGCAAGGGGAAACAAGGGTAAGGCACGACAACGCAAGGCTAGGCAGTGCACGGCAAGGCAAGGAAAGGGTAACGCAAGGCAAGGCACGGTCAGGCGAGGCAACGCTAATGCACGAAAAAGCACGGCTAGGCAATGCACGGCAAGGCAAGGAAAGGGTAACGCAAGGCAAGGCACGGTCAGGCGAGGCAAGGCTAATGCACGACAAAGCAAGGCTCGGCAATGCACGGCTAGGCAAGGAAAGAGTAACGGAAGGAGAGGAAGGCAAGGCAAAGCAAGGCAAGGCAAGTGTAACAAAAGGCAAGGCACGGCAAGGGGAAACAAGGTTAAGGCACGGCAACGCACGGCTAGGCAATGCACGGCCAAGCAAGGAAAGTGTAACGCAAGGCAAGGCACGGTGAGGAAAGGCAAGGCTAATGCACGACAATGCAGGGCTAGGCAATGCACGGCAAGGCAAGGAAAGCATAACGCAAGGCAAGGCACGGTCAGGCGAGGCAAGGCTAATGCACGACAACGCAAGGCTAGGCAGTGCTCGGCAAGGCAAGGAAAGAGTAACGGAAGGAAAGAAAGGCAAGGGAAAGCAAGGGAAGGCAAGGGTAACGGAAGGAACGGCACGGTAAGGGGAAACAAGGCTAAGGCACGACAACGCAGGACTAGGCAATGCACGGCAAGGCAAGGAAAGGGTAACGCAAGGCAAGGCACGGTCAGGCGAGGCAAGGCTAAGGCAGGACAACGCAAGGCTAGGCAATGCACGGAAGGCAAGCAAAGAGTAACGGAAGGCAAGGAAGGCAAGGGAAGGCAAAGGTAAAGGAAGGAACGGCACGTTAGCGGAAACAAGGCTAAGGCACGACAACGCACGGCTAGGCAGTGCACGGCTAGGCAAGGAAAGGGAAGGAAAGGAAGGCAAGGCAAAGTAAGGCAAGGCACGTGTAACGGAAGAAACGGCACAGCAAGGGGAAACAAGGCTAAGGCAAGACAACGCACGGCTAGGCAATGCACGGCAAGGGAAGGAAAGGGTAACGCAAGGCAAGGCACGGTCAGGCGAGGCAAGGCTAATGCACGACAACGCAAGGCTAGGCAATGCACGGCTAGGCAAGGAAAGAGTAACGGAAGGAGAGGAAGGCAAGGCAAAGCAAGGCAAGGCAAGTGTAACAAAAGGCAAGGCACGGCAAGGGGAAACAAGGGTAAGGCACGACAACGCAAGGCTACGCAGTGCACGGCAAGGCAAGGAAAGGGTAACGCAAGGCAAGGTACGTTGAGGCAAGGGAAGGCTAATGCACGACAACGCAAGGCTAGGCAGTGCACAGCTAGGCAAGGAAAGAGTAACGGAAGGAAAGGAAGGCAAGGCAAGGAAAGGCAAGGCAAGTGTAACGGAAGGAACGGCACAGCAAGGGGAAACAAGGCTAAGGCACGACAACGCACGGCTAGGCAGTGCACGGCTAGGCAAGGAAAGAGTAACGGAAGGAAAGAAAGGCAAGGGAAAGCAAGGGAAGGCAAGGCTAACGGAAGGAACGGCACGGTACGGGGAAACAAGGCTAAGGCACGACAACGCAGGACTAGGCAATGCACGGCAAGGCAAAGAAAGGGTAACGCAAGGCAAGGCACGGTCAGGCGACGCAAGGCTAAGGCACGACAACGCAAGGCTAGGCAATGCACGGAAGGTAAGTAAAGAGTAACGGAAGGCAAGGAAGGCAAGGGAAAGCAAGGGTAGGCAAGGGCAACGGACGGAACGGCACGTTAAGGGGAAACAAGCCTAAGGCACGACAACGCAGGAGTAGGCAATGCACGGCAAGGCAAGGAAAGGGTAACGCAAGGCAAGGCACGGTCAGGCGAGGCAACGCTAATGTACGAAAAAGCACGGCTAGGCAATGCACGGCAAGGCAAGGAAAGGGTAACGCAAGGCAAGGCACGGTCAGGCGAGGCAACGCTAATGCACGACAACGCAAGGCTAGGCAATGCACGGCAAGGCAAGGAAAGAGTAACGCAAGGCAATGCACGGTCAGGCGAGGCAAGGCTAAGGCACGACAACGCAAGGCTAGGCAGTGCTCGGCAAGGCAAGGAAAGAGTAACGGAAGGAAAGAAAGGCAAGGGAAAGCAAGGGAAGGCAAGGGTAACGGAAGGAACGGCACGGTAAGGGGAAACAAGGCTAAGGCACGACAACGCAGGACTAGGCAATGCACGGCAAGGCAAAGAAAGCGTAACGCAAGGCAAGGCACGGTCAGGCGAGGCAAGGCTAATGCACGACAACGCAAGGCTAGGCAATGCACGGCTAGGCAAGGAAAGAGTAACGGAAGGAGAGGAAGGCAAGGCAAAGCAAGGCAAGGCAAGTGTAACAAAAGGCAAGGCACGGCAAGGGGAAACAAGGGTAAGGCACGGCAACGCACAGCTAGGCAATGCACGGCCAAGCAAGGAAAGGGTAACGCAAGGCAAGGCACGGTGAGGAAAGGCAAGGCTAATGCACGACAATGCAGGGCTAGGCAATGCACGGCAAGGTAAGGAAAGCATAACGCAAGGCAAGGCACGGTCAGGCGAGGCAAGGCTAATGCAGTACAACGCAAGGCTAGACAATGCTCGGAAGGCAAGCAAAGAGTAACGGAAGGCAAGGAAGGCAAGGGAAGGCAAAGGTAAAGGAAGGAACGGCACGGTAAGCGGAAACAAGCCTAAGGCACGACAACTCAGGACTAGGCAATGCAAGGCAAGGCAAGGAAAGGGTAACGCAAGGCAAGGCACGGTCAGGCGAGGCAAGGCTAATGCACGACAACGCAAGGCTAGGCAATGCACGGCTAGGCAAGGAAAGAGTAACGGAAGGAAAGGAAGGCAAGGCAAAGAAAGGCAAGGCAAGTGTAACGGAAGGAACGGCACAGCAAGGGGAAACAAGGCTAAGGCACGACAACGCACGGCTAGGCAGTGCACGGCTAGGCAAGGAAAGAGTAACGGAAGGAAAGAAAGGCAAGGGAAAGCAATGGAAGGCAAGGCTAACGGAAGGAACGGCACGGTACGGGGAAACAAGGCTAAGGCACGACAACGCAGGACTAGGCAATGCACGGCAAGGCAAGGAAAGGGTAACGCAAGGCAAGGCACGGTCAGGCAAGGCAACGCTAATGCACGAAAAAGCACGGCTAGGCAATGCACGGCAAGGCAAGGAAAGGGTAACGCAAGGCAAGGCACGGTCAGGCGAGGCAAGGCTAATGCACGACAACGCAAGGCTAGGCAATGCACGGCAAGGCAAGGAAACGGTAACGCAAGGCAATGCACGGTCAGGCGAGGCAAGGCTAATGCACGACAACGCAAGGCTAGGCAGTGCTCGGCAAGGCAAGGAAAGAGTAACGGAAGGAAAGAAAGGCAAGGGAAAGCAAGGGAAGGCAAGGGTAACGGAAGGAACGGCACGGTAAGGGGAAACAAGGCTAAGGCAGGACAACGCAGGACTAGGCAATGCACGGCAAGGCAAAGAAAGGGTAACGCAAGGCAAGGCAAGGTCAGGCGAGGCAAGGCTAATGCACGACAACGCAAGGCTAGGCAATGCACGGCTAGGCAAGGAAAGAGTAACGGAAGGAGAGGAAGGCAAGGCAAAGCAAGGCAAGGCAAGTGTAACAAAAGGCAAGGCACGGCAAGGGGAAACAAGGGTAAGGCACGGCAACGCACGGCTAGGCAATGCACGGCCAAGCAAGGAAAGGGTAACGCAGGGCAAGGCACGGTGAGGAAAGGCAAGGCTAATGCACGACAATGCAGGGCTAGGCAATGCACGGCAAGGCAAGGAAAGCATAACGCAAGGCAAGGCACGGTCAGGCGAGCCAAGGCTAAGGCACGACAACGCAAGGCTAGGCAGTGCACGGCTAGGCAAGGAAAGAGTAACGGAAGGAAAGGAAGGCAAGGCAAAGTAAGGCAAGGCAAGTGTAACGGAAGAAACGGCACAGCAAGGGGAAACAAGGCTAAGGCAAGACAACGCACGGCTAGGCAATGCACGGCAAGGGAAGGAAAGGGTAACGCAAGGCAAGGCACGGTCAGGCGAGCCAAGGCTAAGGCACGACAACGCAAGGCTAGGCAATGCACGGAAGGTAAGTAAAGAGTAACGGAAGGCAAGGAAGGCAAGGGAAAGCAAGGGTAGGCAAGGGCAACGGACGGAACGGCACGTTAAGGGGAAACAAGCCTAAGGCACGACAACGCAGGACTAGGCAATGCACGGCAAGGCAAGGAAAGGGTAACGCCAGGCAAGGCACGGTCAGGCGAGGCAACGCTAATGCACGAAAAAGCACGGCTAGGCAATGCACGGCAAGGCAAGGAAAGGGTAACGCAAGGCAAGGCACGGTCAGGCGAGGCAAGGCTAATGCACGACAACGCAAGGCTAGGCAATGCACGGCAAGGCAAGGAAAGAGTAACGCAAGGCAATGCACGGTCAGGCGAGGCAAGGCTAATGCACGACAACGCAAGGCTAGGCAATGCACGGCTAGGCAAGGAAAGAGTAACGGAAGGACAGGAAGGCAAGGCAAAGCAAGGCAAGGCAAGTGTAACAAAAGGCAAGGCACGGCAAGGGGAAACAAGGGTAAGGCACGGCAACGCACGGCTAGGCAATGCACGGCCAAGCAAGGAAAGGGTAACGCAAGGCAAGGCACGGTGAGGAAAGTCAAGGCTAATGCACGACAATGCAGGGCTAGGCAATGCACGGCAACGTAAGGAAAGCATAACGCAAGGCAAGGCACGATCAGGCGAGGCAAGGCTAATGCACGACAACGCAAGGCTAGGCAGTGCTCGGCAAGGCAAGGAAAGAGTAACGGAAGGAAAGAAAGGCAAGGGAAAGCAAGGGAAGGCAAGGGTAACGGAAGGAACGGCACGGTAAGGGGAAACAAGGCTAAGGCACGACAACGCAGGATTAGGCTATGCACGGCAAGGCAAGGAAAGGGTAACGCAAGGCAAGGCACGGTCAGGCGAGGCAAGGCTAAGGCAGGACAACGCAAGGCTAGGCAATGCACGGAAGGCAAGCAAAGAGTAACGGAAGGCAAGGAAGGCAAGAGAAGGAAAAGGTAAAGGAAGGAACGGCACGGTAAGCGGAAACAAGGCTAAAGCACGACAACTCGGGACTAGGCAATGCAAGGCAAGGCAAGGAAAGGGTAACGCAAGGCAAGGCACGGTCAGGCGAGGCAAGGCTAATGCACGACAACGCAAGGCTAGGCAATGCACGGCTAGGCAAGGAAAGAGTAACGGAAGGAAAGGAAGGCAAGGCAAAGAAATGCAAGGCAAGTGTAACGGAAGGAACTGCACAGCAAGGGGAAACAAGGCTAAGGCACGACAACGCACGGCTAGGCAGTGCACGGCTAGGCAAGGAAAGAGTAACGGAAGGAAAGAAAGGCAAGGGAAAGCAAGGGAAGGCAAGGCTAACGGAAGGAACGGCACGGTACGGGGAAACAAGGCTAAGGCACGACAACGCAGGACTAGGCAATGCACGGCAAGGCAAAGAAAGGGTAACGCAAGGCAAGGCACGGTCAGGCGAGGCAAGGCTAATGCACGACAACGCAAGGCTAGGCAATGCACGGCAAGGCAAGGAAAGGGTAATGCAAGGCAAGGCACGGTCAGGCGAGGCAACGCTAATGCACGAAAAAGCACGGCTAGGCAATGCACGGCAAGGCAAGGAAAGGGTAACGCAAGGCAAGGCACGGTCAGGCGAGGCAAGGCTAATGCACGACAACGCAAGGCTAGGCAATGCACGGCAAGGCAAGGAAAGGGTAACGCAAGGCAATGCACGGTCAGGCGAGGCAAGGCTAATGCACGACAACGCAAGGCTAGGCAGTGCTCGGCAAGGCAAGGAAAGAGTAACGGAAGGAAAGAAAGGCAAGGGAAAGCAAGGGAAGGCAAGGGTAACGGAAGGAACGGCACGGTAAGGGGAAACAAGGCTAAGGCACGACAACGCAGGACTAGGCAATGCACGGCAAGGCAAAGAAAGGGTAACGCAAGGCAAGGCAAGGTCAGGCGAGGCAAGGCTAATGCACGACAACGCAAGGCTAGGCAATGCACGGCTAGGCAAGGAAAGAGTAACGGAAGGAGAGGAAGGCAAGGCAAAGCAAGGCAAGGCAAGTGTAACAAAAGGCAAGGCACGGCAAGGGGAAACAAGGGTAAGGCACGGCAACGCACGGCTAGGCAATGCACGGCCAAGCAAGGAAAGGGTAACGCAAGGCAAGGCACGGTGAGGAAAGGCAAGGCTAATGCACGACAATGCAGGGCTAGGCAATGCATGGCAAGGCAAGGAAACATAACGCAAGGCAAGGCACGGTCAGGCGAGGCAAGGCTAATGCACGACAACGCAAGGCTAGGCAGTGCTCGGCAAGGCAAGGAAAGAGTAAGGGAAGGAAAGAAAGGCAAGGGAAAGCAAGGGAAGGCAAGGGTAACGGAAGGAACGGCACGGTAAGGGGAAACAAGGCTAAGGCACGACAACGCAGGACTAGGCAATGCACGGCAAGGCAAAGAAAGGGTAACGCAAGGCAAGGCACGGTCAGGCGAGGCAAGGCTAATGCACGACAACGCAAGGCTAGGCAATGCACGGCTAGGCAAGGAAAGAGTAACGGAAGGAGAGTAAGGCAAGGCAAAGCAAGGCAAGCAAGTGTAACAAAAGGCAAGGCACGGCAAGGGGAAACAAGGGTAAGGCACGGCAACGCACGGCTAGGCAATGCACGGCCAAGCAAGGAAAGGGTAACGCAAGGCAAGGCACGGTCAGGCGAGCCAAGGCTAAGGCACGACAACGCAAGGCTAGGCAGTGCACGGCTAGGCAAGGAAAGAGTAACGGAAGGAAAGGAAGGCAAGGCAAAGTAAGGCAAGGCAAGTGTAACGGAAGAAACGGCACAGCAAAAGGGAAACAAGGCTAAGGCAAGACAACGCACGGCTAGGCAATGCACGGCAAGGGAAGGAAAGGGTAACGCAAGGCAAGGCACGGTCAGGCGAGGCAAGGCTAATGCACGACAACGCAAGGCTAGGCAATGCACGGCTAGGCAAGGAAAGAGTAACGGAAGGAAAGGAAGGCAAAGCAAAGCAAGGCAAGGCAAGTGTAACAAAAGGCACGGCACGGCAAGGGGAAACAAGGGTAAGGCACGACAACGCAAGGCTAGGCAATGCACAGCAAGGCAAGGAAAGGGTAACGCAAGGCAAGGTACGGTGAGGCAAGGGAAGGCTAATGCACGACAACGCAAGGCTAGGCAGTGCACGGCTAGGCAAGGAAAGAGTAACGGAAGGAAAGGAAGGCAAGGCAAAGAAAGGCAAGGCAAGTGTAACGGAAGGAACGGCACAGCAAGGGGAAACAAGGCTAAGGCACGACAACGCACGGCTAGGCAGTGCACGGCTAGGCAAGGAAAGAGTAACGGAAGGAAAGAAAGGCAAGGGAAAGCAAGGGAAGGCAAGGCTAACGGAAGGAACGGCACGGTACGGGGAAACAAGGCTAAGGCACGACAACGCAGGACTAGGCAATGCACGGCAAGGCAAAGAAAGGGTAACGCAAAGCAAGGCACGGTCAGGCGACGCAAGGCTAAGGCACGACAACGCAAGGCTAGGCAATGCACGGAAGGTAAGTAAAGAGTAACGGAAGGCAAGGAAGGCAAGGGAAAGCAAGGGTAGGCAAGGGCAACGGACGGAACGGCACGTTAAGGGGAAACAAGCCTAAGGCACGACAACGCAGGACTAGGCAATGCACGGCAAGGCAAGGAAAGGGTAACGCAAGGCAAGGCACGGTCAGGCGAGGCAACGCTAATGCACGAAAAAGCACGGCTAGGCAATGCACGGCAAGGCAAGGAAAGGGTAACGCAAGGCAAGGCACGGTCAGGCGAGGAAAGGCTAATGCACGACAACGCAAGGCTAGGCAATGCACGGCAAGGCAAGGAAAGAGTAACGCAAGGCAATGCACGGTCAGGCGAGGCAAGGCTAAGTCACGACAACGCAAGGCTAGGCAATGCACGGCTAGGCAAGGAAAGAGTAACGGAAGGAGAGGAAGGCAAGGCAAAGCAAGGCAAGGCAAGTGTAACAAAAGGCAAGGCACGGCAAGGGGAAACAAGGGTAAGGCACGGCAACGCACGGCTAGGCAATGCACGGCCAAGCAAGGAAAGGGTAACGCAAGGCAAGGCACGGTGAGGAAAGGCAAGGCTAATGCACGACAATGCAGGGCTAGGCAATGCACGGCAAGGCAAGGAAAGCATAACGCAAGGCAAGGCACGGTCAGGCGAGGCAAGGCTAATGCACGACAACGCAAGGCTAGGCAGTGCTCGGGAAGGCAAGGAAAGAGTAACGGAAGGAAAGAAAGGCAAGGGAAAGCAAGGGAAGGCAAGGGTAACGGAAGGAACGGCACGGTAAGGGGAAACAAGGCTAAGGCACGACAACGCAGGACTAGGCAATGCACGGCAAGGCAAGGAAAGGGTAACGCAAGGCAAGGCACGGTCAGGCGAGGCAAGGCTAAGGCAGGACAACGTAAGGCTAGGCAATGCACGGAAGGCAAGCAAAGAGTAACGGAAGGCAAGGAAGGCAAGGGAAGGCAAAGGTAAAGGAAGGAACGGCACGGTAAGCGGAAACAAGGCTAAGGCACGACAACGCACGGCTAGGCAGTGCACGGCTAGGCAAGGAAAGGGAAGGAAAGGAAGGCAAGGCAAAGTAAGGCAAGGCACGTGTAACGGAAGAAACGGCACAGCAAGGGGAAACAAGGCTAAGGCAAGACAACGCACGGCTAGGCAATGCACGGCAAGGGAAGGAAAGGGTAACGCAAGGCAAGGCACGGTCAGGCGAGGCAAGGCTAATGCACGACAACGCAAGGCTAGGCAATGCACGGCTAGGCAAGGAAAGAGTAACGGAAGGAAAGGAAGGCAAAGCAATGCAAGGCAAGGCAAGTGTAACGGAAGGAACGGCACAGCAAGGGGAAACAAGGCTAAGGCACGACAACGCACGGCTAGGCAGTGCACGGCTAGGCAAGGAAAGAGTAACGGAAGGAAAGAAAGGCAAGGGAAAGCAAGGGAAGGCAAGGCTAACGGAAGGAACGGCACGGTACGGGGAAACAAGGCTAAGGCACGACAACGCAGGACTAGGCAATGCACGGCAAGGCAAAGAAAGGGTAACGCAAGGCAAGGCACGGTCAGGCGACGCAAGGCTAAGGCACGACAACGCAAGGCTAGGCAATGCACGGAAGGTAAGTAAAGAGTAACGGAAGGCAAGGAAGGCAAGGGAAAGCAAGGGTAGGCAAGGGCAACGGACGGAACGGCACGTTAAGGGGAAACAAGCCTAAGGCACGACAACGCAGGACTAGGCAATGCACGGCAAGGCAAGGAAAGGGTAACGCAAGGCAAGGCACGGTCAGGCGAGGCAACGCTAATGCACGAAAAAGCACGGCTAGGCAATGCACGGCAAGGCAAGGAAAGGGTAACGCAAGGCAAGGCACGGTCAGGCGAGGCAAGGCTAATGCACGACAACGCAAGGCTAGGCAATGCACGGCAAGGCAAGGAAAGAGTAACGCAAGGCAATGCACGGTCAGGCGAGGCAAGGCTAAGGCACGACAACGCAAGGCTAGGCAGTGCTCGGCAAGGCAAGGAAAGAGTAACGGAAGGAAAGAAAGGCAAGGGAAAGCAAGGGAAGGCAAGGGTAACGGAAGGAACGGCACGGTAAGGGGAAACAAGGCTAAGGCACGACAACGCAGGACTAGGCAATGCACGGCAAGGCAAAGAAAGCGTAACGCAAGGCAAGGCACGGTCAGGCGAGGCAAGGCTAATGCACGACAACGCAAGGCTAGGCAATGCACGGCTAGGCAAGGAAAGAGTAACGGAAGGAGAGGAAGGCAAGGCAAAGCAAGGCAAGGCAAGTGTAACAAAAGGCAAGGCACGGCAAGGGGAAACAAGGGTAAGGCACGGCAACGCACGGCTAGGCAATGCACGGCCAAGCAAGGAAAGGGTAACGCAAGGCAAGGCACGGTGAGGAAAGGCAAGGCTAATGCACGACAATGCAGGGCTAGGCAATGCACGGCAAGGTAAGGAAAGCATAACGCAAGGCAAGGCACGGTCAGGCGAGGCAAGGCTAATGCACGACAACGCAAGGCTAGGCAGTGCTCGGCAAGGCAAGGAAAGAGTAACGGAAGGAAAGAAAGGCAAGGGAAAGCAAGGGAAGGCAAGGGTAACGGAAGGAACGGCACGGTAAGGGGAAACAAGGCTAAGGCACGACAACGCAGGATTAGGCAATGCACGGCAAGGCAAGGAAAGGGTAACGCAAGGCAAGGCACGGTCAGGCGAGGCAAGGCTAAGGCAGGACAACGCAAGGCTAGGCAATGCACGGAAGGCAAGCAAAGAGTAACGGAAGGCAAGGAAGGCAAGGGAAGGCAAAGGTAAAGGAAGGAACGGCACGGTAAGCGGAAACAAGGCTAAGGCACGACAACTCAGGACTAGGCAATGCAAGGCAAGGCAAGGAAAGGGTAACGCAAGGCAAGGCACGGTCAGGCGAGGCAAGGCTAATGCACGACAACGCAAGGCTAGGCAATGCACGGCTAGGCAAGGAAAGAGTAACGGAAGGAAAGGAACGCAAGGCAAAGAAAGGCAAGGCAAGTGTAACGGAAGGAACGGCACAGCAAGGGGAAACAAGGCTAAGGCACGACAACGCACGGCTAGGCAGTGCACGGCTAGGCAGGGAAAGAGTAACGGAAGGAAAGAAAGGCAAGGGAAAGCAAGGGAAGGCAAGGCTAACGGAAGGAACGGCACGGTACGGGGAAACAAGGCTAAGGCACGACAACGCAGGACTAGGCAATGCACGGCAAGGCAAAGAAAGGGTAACGCAAGGCAAGGCACGGTCAGGCGACGCAAGGCTAAGGCACGACAACGCAAGGCTAGGCAATGCACGGAAGGTAAGTTAAGAGTAACGGAAGGCAAGGAAGGCAAGGGAAAGCAAGGGTAGGCAAGGGCAACGGACGGAACGGCACGTTAAGGGGAAACAAGCCTAAGGCACGACAACGCAGGACTAGGCAATGCCCGGCAAGGCAAGGAAAGGGTAACGCAAGGCAATGCACGGTCAGGCGAGGCAAGGCTAATGCACGACAACGCAAGGCTAGGCAGTGCTCCGCAAGGCAAGGAAAGAGTAACGGAAGGAAAGAAAGGCAAGGGAAAGCAAGGGAAGGCAAGGGTAACGGAAGGAACGGCACGGTAAGGGGAAACAAGGCTAAGGCACGACAACGCAGGACTAGGCAATGCACGGCAAGGCAAAGAAAGGGTAACGCAAGGCAAGGCACGGTCAGGCGAGGCAAGGCTAATGCACGACAACGCAAGGCTAGGCAATGCACGGCTAGGCAAGGAAAGAGTAACGGAAGGAGAGGAAGGCAAGGCAAAGCAAGGCAAGGCAAGTGTAACAAAAGGCAAGGCACGGCAAGGGGAAACAAGGGTAAGGCACGGCAACGCACGGCTAGGCAATGCACGGCCAAGCAAGGAAAGGGAAACGCAAGGCAAGGCACGGTGAGGAAAGGCAAGGCTAATGCACTACAATGCAGGGCTAGGCAATGCACGGCAAGGCAAGGAAAGCATAACGCAAGGCAAGGCACGGTCAGGCGAGGCAAGGCTAATGCACGACAACGCAAGGCTAGGCAGTGCTCGGCAAGGCAAGGAAAGAGTAACGGAAGGAAAGAAAGGCAAGGGAAAGCAAGGGAAGGCAAGGGTAACGGAAGGAACGGCACGGTAAGGGGAAACAAGGCTAAGGCACGACAACGCAGGACTAGGCAATGCACGCAAGGCAAAGAAAGGGTAACGCAAGGCAAGGCACGGTCAGGCGAGGCAAGGCTAATGCACGACAACGCAAGGCTAGGCAATGCACGGCTAGGCAAGGAAAGAGTAACGGAAGGAGAGGAAGGCAAGGCAAAGCAAGGCAAGGCAAGTGTAACAAAAGGCAAGGCACGGCAAGGGGAAACAAGGGTAAGGCACGGCAACGCACGGCTAGGCAATGCACGGCCAAGCAAGGAAAGGGTAACGCAAGGCAAGGCACGGTGAGGAAAGGCAAGGCTAATGCACTACAATGCAGGGCTAGGCAATGCACGGCAAGGCAAGGAAAGCATAACGCAAGGCAAGGCACGGTCAGGCGAGGCAAGGCTAATGCACGACAACGCAAGGCTAGGCAGTGCTCGGCAAGGCAAGGAAAGAGTAACGGAAGGAAAGAAAGGCAAGGGAAAGCAAGGGAAGGCAAGGGTAACGGAAGGAACGGCACGGTAAGGGGAAACAAGGCTAAGGCACGACAACGCAGGACTAGGCAATGCACGGCAAGGCAAAGAAAGGGTAACGCAAGGCAAGGCACGGTCAGGGGAGGCAAGGCTAATGCACGACAACGCAAGGCTAGGCAATGCACGGCTAGGCAAGGAAAGAGTAACGGAAGGAGAGGAAGGCAAGGCAAAGCAAGGCAAGGCAAGTGTAACAAAAGGCAAGGCACGGCAAGGGGAAACAAGGGTAAGGCACGGCAACGCACGGCTAGGCAATGCACGGCCAAGCAAGGAAAGGGTAACGCAAGGCAAGGCACGGTGAGGAAAGGCAAGGCTAATGCACGACAATGCAGGGCTAGGCAATGCACGGCAAGGCAAGGAAAGCATAACGCAAGGCAAGGCACGGTCAGGCGAGGCAAGGCTAATGCACGACAACGCAAGGCTAGGCAGTGCTCGGCAAGGCAAAGAAAGAGTAAGGGAAGGAAAGAAAGGCAAGGGAAAGCAAGGGAAGGCAAGGCTAACGGAAGGAACGGCACGGTAAGGGGAAACAAGGCTAAGGCACGACAACGCAGGACTAGGCAATGCACGGCAAGGCAAAGAAAGGGTAACGCAAGGCAAGGCACGGTCAGGCGACGCAAGGCTAAGGCACGACAACGCAAGGCTAGGCAATGCACGGAAGGTAAGTTAAGAGTAACGGAAGGCAAGGAAGGCAAGGGAAAGCAAGGGTAGGCAAGGGCAACGGACGGAACGGCACGTTAAGGGGAAACAAGCCTAAGGCACGACAACGCAGGACTAGGCAATGCCCGGCAAGGCAAGGAAAGGGTAACGCAAGGCAATGCACGGTCAGGCAAGGCAAGGCTAATGCACGACAACGCAAGGCTAGGCAGTGCTCGGCAAGGCAAGGAAAGAGTAACGGAAGGAAAGAAAGGCAAGGGAAAGCAAGGGAAGGCAAGGGTAACGGAAGGAACGGCACGGTAAGGGGAAACAAGGCTAAGGCACGACAACGCAGGACTAGGCAATGCACGGCAAGGCAAAGAAAGGGTAACGCAAGGCAAGGCACGGTCAGGCGAGGCAAGGCTAATGCACGACAACGCAAGGCTAGGCAATGCACGGCTAGGCAAGGAAAGAGTAACGGAAGGAGAGGAAGGCAAGGCAAAGCAAGGCAAGGCAAGTGTAACAAAAGGCAAGGCACGGCAAAGGGAAACAAGGGTAAGGCACGGCAACGCACGGCTAGGCAATGCACGGCCAAGCAAGGAAAGGGTAACGCAAGGCAAGGCACGGTCAGGCGAGCCAAGGCTAAGGCACGACAACGCAAGGCTAGGCAGTGCACGGCTAGGCAAGGAAAGAGTAACGGAAGGAAAGGAAGGCAAGGCAAAGTAAGGCAAGGCAAGTGTAACGGAAGAAACGGCACAGCAAGGGGAAACAAGGCTAAGGCAAGACAACGCACGGCTAGGCAATGCACGGCAAGGGAAGGAAAGGGTAACGCAAGGCAAGGCACGGTCAGGCGAGGCAAGGCTAATGCACGACAACGCAAGGCTAGGCAATGCACGGCTAGGCAAGGAAAGAGTAACGGAAGGAGAGGAAGGCAAGGCAAAGCAAGGCAAGGCAAGTGTAACAAAAGGCAAGGCACGGCAAGGGGAAACAAGGGTAAGGCACGGCAATGCACGGCTAGGCAATGCACGGCCAAGCAAGGAAAGGGTAACGCAAGGCAAGGCACGGTCAGGCGAGCCAAGGCTAAGGCACGACAACGCAAGGCTAGGCAGTGCACGGCTAGGCAAGGAAAGAGTAACGGAAGGAAAGGAAGGCAAGGCAAAGTAAGGCAAGGCAAGTGTAACGGAAGAAACGGCACAGCAAGGGGAAACAAGGCTAAGGCAAGACAACGCACGGCTAGGCAATGCACGGCAAGGGAAGGAAAGGGTAACGCAAGGCAAGGCACGGTCAGGCGAGGCAAGGCTAATGCACGACAACGCAAGGCTAGGCAATGCACGGCTAGGCAAGGAAAGAGTAACGGAAGGAGAGGAAGGCAAGGCAAAGCAAGGCAAGGCAAGTGTAACAAAAGGCAAGGCACGGCAAGGGGAAACAAGGGTAAGGCACGGCAACGCACGGCTAGGCAATGCACGGCCAAGCAAGGAAAGGGTAACGCAAGGCAAGGCACGGTGAGGAAAGGCAAGGCTAATGCACGACAATGCAGGGCTAGGCAATGCACGGCAAGGCAAGGAAAGCATAACGCAAGGCAAGGCACGGTCAGGCGAGGCAAGGCTAATGCACGACAACGCAAGGCTAGGCAGTGCTCGGCAAGGCAAGGAAAGAGTAAGGGAAGGAAAGAAAGGCAAGGGAAAGCAAGGGAAGGCAAGGGTAACGGAAGGAACGGCACGGTAAGGGGAAACAAGGCTAAGGCACGACAACGCAGGACTAGGCAATGCACGGCAAGGCAAAGAAAGGGTAACGCAAGGCAAGGCACGGTCAGGCGAGGCAAGGCTAATGCACGACAACGCAAGGGTAGGCAATGCACGGCTAGGCAAGGAAAGAGTAACGGAAGGAGAGGAAGGCAAGGCAAAGCAAGGCAAGGCAAGTGTAACAAAAGGCAAGGCACGGCAAGGGGAAACAAGGGTAAGGCACGGCAACGCACGGCTAGGCAATGCACGGCCAAGCAAGGAAAGGGTAACGCAAGGCAAGGCACGGTGAGGAAAGGCAAGGCTAATGCACGACAATGCAGGGCTAGGCAATGCACGGCAAGGCAAGGAAAGCATAACGCAAGGCAAGGCACGGTCAGGCGAGGCAAGGCTAATGCACGACAACGCAAGGCTAGGAAGTGCTCGGCAAGGCAAGGAAAGAGTAAGGGAAGGAAAGAAAGGCAAGGGAAAGCAAGGGAAGGCAAGGGTAACGGAAGGAACGGCTCGGTAAGGGGAAACAAGGCTAAGGCACGACAACGCCGGACTAGGCAATGCACGGCAAGGCAAAGAAAGGGTAACGCAAGGCAAGGCACGGTCAGGCGAGGCAAGGCTAATGCACGACAACGCAAGGGTAGGCAATGCACGGTTAGGCAAGGAAAGAGTAACGGAAGGAGAGGAAGGCAAGGCAAAGCAAGGCAAGGCAAGTGTAACAAAAGGCAAGGCACGGCAAGGGGAAACAAGGGTAAGGCACGGCAACGCACGGCTAGGCAATGCACGGCCAAGCAAGGAAAGGGTAACGCAAGGCAAGGCACGGTCAGGCGACGCAAGGCTAAGGCACGACAACGCAAGGCTAGGCAATGCACGGAAGGTAAGTAAAGAGTAACGGAAGGCAAGGAAGGCAAGGGAAAGCAAGGGTAGGCAAGGGCAACGGACGGAACGGCACGTTAAGGGGAAACAAGCCTAAGGCACGACAACGCAGGACTAGGCAATGCACGGCAAGGCAAGGAAAGGGTAACGCAAGGGAAGGCACGGTCAGGCGAGGCAACGCTAATGCACGAAAAAGCACGGCTAGGCAATGCACGGCAAGGCAAGAAAGGGTAACGCAAGGCAAGGCACGGTCAGGCGAGGCAAGGCTAATGCACGACAACGCAAGGCTAGGCAATGCACGGCAAGGCAAGGAAAGAGTAACGCAAGGCAATGCACGGTCAGGAGAGGCAAGGCTAATGCACGACAACGCAAGGCTAGGCAGTGCTCGGCAAGGCAAGGAAAGAGTAACGGAAGGAAAGAAAGGCAAGGGAAAGCAAGGGAAGGCAAGGGTAACGGAAGGAACGGCACGGTAAGGGGAAACAAGGCTAAGGCACGACAACGCAGGACTAGGCAATGCACGGCAAGGCAAAGAAAGCGTAACGCAAGGCAAGGCACGGTCAGGCGAGGCAAGGCTAATGCACGACAACGCAGGGCTAGGCAATGCACGGCTAGGCAAGGAAAGAGTAACGGAAGGAGAGGAAGGCAAGGCAAAGCAAGGCAAGGCAAGTGTAACAAAAGGCAAGGCACGGCAAGGGTAAACAAGGGTAAGGCACGGCAACGCACGGCTAGGCAATGCACGGCCAAGCAAGGAAAGGGTAACGCAAGGCAAGGCACGGTGAGGAAAGGCAAGGCTAATGCACGACAATGCAGGGCTAGGCAATGCACGGCAAGGCAAGGAAAGCATAACGCATGGCAACGCACGGTCAGGCGAGGCAAGGCTAATGCACGACAACGCAAGGCTAGGCAGTGCTCGGCAAGGCAAGGAAAGAGTAACGGAAGGAAAGAAAGGCAAGGGAAAGCAAGGGAAGGCAAGGGTAACGGAAGGAACGGCACGGTAAGGGGAAACAAGGCTAAGGCACGACAACGCAGGACTAGGCAATGCACGGCAAGGCAAGGAAAGGGTAACGCAAGGCAAGGCACGGTCAGGCGAGGCAAGGCTAAGGCAGGACAACGCAAGGCTAGGCAATGCAAGGAAGGCAAGCAAAGAGTAACGGAAGGCAAGGAAGGCAAGGGAAGGCAAAGGTAAAGGAAGGAACGGCACGGTAAGCGGAAACAAGGCTAAGGCACGACAACGCACGGCTAGGCAGTGCACGGCTAGGCAAGGAAAGGGAAGGAAAGGAAGGCAAGGCAAAGTAAGGCAAGGCACGTGTAACGGAAGAAACGGCACAGCAAGGGGAATCAAGGCTAAGGCAAGACAACGCACGGCTAGGCAATGCACGGCAAGGGAAGGAAAGGGTAACGCAAGGCAAGGCACGGTCAGGCGAGGCAAGGCTAATGCACGACAACGCAAGGCTAGGCAATGCACGGCTAGGCAAGGAAAGAGTAACGGAAGGAAAGGAAGGCAAAGCAATGCAAGGCAAGGCAAGTGTAACAAAAGGCACGGCACGGCAAGGGGAAACAAGGGTAAGGCACGACAACGCAAGGCTAGGCAGTGCACGGCAAGGCAAGGAAAGGGTAACGCAAGGCAAGGTACGGTGAGGCAAGGGAAGGCTAATGCACGACAACGCAAGGCTAGGCAGTGCACAGCTAGGCAAGGAAAGAGTAACGGAAGGAAAGGAAGGCAAGGCAAAGAAAGGCAAGGCAAGTGTAACGGAAGGAACGGCACAGCAAGGGGAAACAAGGCTAAGGCATGACAACGCACGGCTAGGCAGTGCACGGCTAGGCAAGGAAAGAGTAACGGAAGGAAAGAAAGGCAAGGGAAAGCAAGGGAAGGCAAGGCTAACGGAAGGAACGGCACGGTACGGGGAAACAAGGCTAAGGCACGACAACGCAGGACTAGGCAATGCACGGCAAGGCAAAGAAAGGGTAACGCAAGGCAAGGCACGGTCAGGCGACGCAAGGCTAAGGCACGACAACGCAAGGCTAGGCAATGCACGGAAGGTAAGTAAAGAGTAACGGAAGGCAAGGAAGGCAAGGGAAAGCAAGGGTAGGCAAGGGCAACGGACGGAACGGCACGTTAAGGGGAAACAAGCCTAAGGCACGACAACGCAGGACTAGGCAATGCACGGCAAGGCAAGGAAAGGGTAACGCAAGGCAAGGCACGGTCAGGCGAGGCAAGGCTAATGCACGAAAAAGCACGGCTAGGCAATGCACGGCAAGGTAAGGAAAGGGTAACGCAAGGCAAGGCACGGTCAGGCGAGGCAAGGCTAATGCACGACAACGCAAGCCTAGGCAATGCACGGCAAGGCAAGGAAATGGTAACGCAAGGCAATGCACGGTCAGGCGAGGCAAGGCTAATGCACGACAACGCAAGGCTAGGCAGTGCTCGGCAAGGCAAGGAAAGAGTAACGGAAGGAAAGAAAGGCAAGGGAAAGCAAGGGAAGGCAAGGGTAACGGAAGGAACGGCACGGTAAGGGGAAACAAGGCTAAGGCAGGACAACGCAGGACTAGGCAATGCACGGCAAGGCAAAGAAAGGGTAACGCAGGCAAGGCAAGGTCAGGCGAGGCAAGGCTAATGCACGACAACGCAAGGCTAGGCAATGCACGGCTAGGCAAGGAAAGAGTAACGGAAGGAGAGGAAGGCAAGGCAAAGCAAGGCAAGGCAAGTGTAACCAAAGGCAAGGCACGGCAAGGGGAAACAAGGGTAAGGCACGGCAACGCACGGCTAGGCAATGCACGGCCAAGCAAGGAAAGGGTAACGCAAGGCAAGGCACGGTGAGGAAAGGCAAGGCTAATGCACGACATTGCAGGGCTAGGCAATGCACGGCAAGGCAAGGAAAGCATAACGCAAGGCAAGGCACGGTCAGGCGAGCCAAGGCTAAGGCACGACAACGCAAGGCTAGGCAGTGCACGGCTAGGCAAGGAAAGAGTAACGGAAGGAAAGGAAGGCAAGGCAAAGTAAGGCAAGGCAAGTGTAACGGAAGAAACGGCACAGCAAGGGGAAACAAGGCTAAGGCAAGACAACGCACGGCTAGGCAATGCACGGCAATGGAAGGAAAGGGTAACGCAAGGCAAGGCACGGTCAGGCGAGGCAAGGCTAATGCACGACAACGCAAGGCTAGGCAATGCACGGCTAGGCAAGGAAAGAGTAACGGAAGGAAAGGAAGGCAAAGCAAAGCAAGGCAAGGCAAGTGTAACAAAAGGCACGGCACGGCAAGGGGAAACAAGGCTAATGCACGACAACGCAAGGCTAGGCAGTGCACGGCAAGGCAAGGAAAGGGTAACGCAAGGCAATGCACGGTCAGGCGAGGCAAGGCTAAGGAACGACAACGCAAGGCTAGGCAGTGCTCGGCAAGGCAAGGAAAGAGTAACGGAAGGAAAGAAAGGCAAGGGAAAGCAAGGGAAGGCAAGGGTAACGGAAGGAACGGCACGGTAAGGGGAAACAAGGCTAAGGCACGACAACGCAGGACTAGGCAATGCACGGCAAGGCAAAGAAAGCGTAACGCAAGGCAAGGCACGGTCAGGCGAGGCAAGGCTAATACACGACAACGCAAGGCTAGGCAATGCACGGCTAGGCAAGGAAAGAGTAACGGAAGGAGAGGAAGGCAAGGCAAAGCAAGGCAAGGCAAGTGTAACAAAAGGCAAGGCACGGCAAGTGGAAACAAGGGTAAGGCACGGCAACGCACGGCTAGGCAATGCACGGCCAAGCAAGGAAAGGGTAACGCAAGGCAAGGCACGGTGAGGAAAGGCAAGGCTAATGCACGACAATGCAGGGCTAGGCAATGCACGGCAAGGCAAGGAAAGCATAACGCAAGGCAAGGCACGGTCAGGCGAGGCAAGGCTAATGCACGACAACGCAAGGCTAGGCAGTGCTCGGCAAGGCAAGGAAAGAGTAACGGAAGGAAAGAAAGGCAAGGGAAAGCAAGGGAAGGCAAGGGTAACGGAAGGAACGGCACGGTAAGCGGAAACAAGGCTAAGGCACGACAACTCAGGACTAGGCTATGCACGGCAAGGAAAGGAAAGGGTAACGCAAGGCAAGGCACGGTCAGGCGAGGCAAGGCTAATGCACGACAACGCAAGGCTAGGCAATGCACGGCTAGGCAAGGAAAGAGTAACGGAAGGAAAGGAAGGCAAGGCAAAGAAAGGCAAGGCAAGTGTAACGGAAGGAACGGCACAGCAAGGGGAAACAAGGCTAAGGCACGACAACGCACGGCTAGGCAGTGCACGGCTAGGCGAGGAAAGAGTAACGGAAGGAAAGAAAGGCAAGGGAAAGCAAGGGAAGGCAAAGCTAACGGAAGGAACGGCACGGTACGGGGAAACAAGGCTAAGGCACGACAACGCAGGACTAGGCAATGCACGGCAAGGCAAAGAAAGTGTAACGCAAGGCAAGGCACGGTCAGGCGACGCAAGGCTAAGGCACGACAACGCAAGGCTAGGCAATGCACGGAAGGTAAGTAAAGAGTAACGGAATGCAAGGAAGGCAAGGGAAAGCAAGGGTAGGCAAGGGCAACGGACGGAACGGCACGTTAAGGGGAAACAAGCCTAAGGCACGACAACGCAGGACTAGGCAATGCACGGCAAGGCAAGGAAAGGGTAACGCAAGGCAAGGCACGGTCAGGCGAGGCAACGCTAATGCACGAAAAAGCACGGCTAGGCAATGCACGGCAAGGCAAGGAAAGGGTAACGCAAGGCAAGGCACGGTCAGGCGAGGCAAGGCTAATGCACGACAACGCAAGGCTAGGCAATGCACGGCAAGGCAAGGAAAGGGTAACGCAAGGCAATGCACGGTCAGGCGAGGCAAGGCTAATGCACGACAACGCAAGGCTAGGCAGTGCTCGGCAAGGCAAGGAAAGAGTAACGGAAGGAAAGAAAGGCAAGGGAAAGCAAGGGAAGGCAAGGGTAACGGAAGGAACGGCACGGTAAGGGGAAACAAGGCTAAGGCAGGACAACGCAGGACTAGGCAATGCACGGCAAGGCAAAGAAAGGGTAACGCAAGGCAAGGCAAGGTCAGGCGAGGCAAGGCTAATGCACGACAACGCAAGGCTAGGCAATGCACGGCTAGGCAAGGAATGAGTAACGGAAGGAGAGGAAGGCAAGGCAAAGCAAGGCAAGGCAAGTGTAACAAAAGGCAAGGCACGCCAAGGGGAAACAAGGGTAAGGCACGGCAACGCACGGCTAGGCAATGCACGGCCAAGCAAGGAAAGGGTAACGCAAGGCAAGGCACGGTGAGGAAAGGCAAGGCTAATGCACGACAATGCAGGGCTAGGCAATGCACGGCAAGGCAAGGAAAGCATAACGCAAGGCAAGGCACGGTCAGGCGAGGCAAGGCTAATGCACGACAACGCAAGGCTAGGCAATGCACGGCTAGGCAAGGAAAGAGTAACGGAAGGAAAGGAAGGCAAGGCAAAGAAAGGCAAGGCAAGTGTAACGGAAGGAACGGCACAGCAAGGGGAAACAAGGCTAAGGCACGACAACGCACGGCTAGGCAGTGCACGGCTAGGCAAGGAAAGAGTAACGGAAGGAAAGAAAGGCAAGGGAAAGCAAGGGAAGGCAAGGCTAACGGAAGGAACGGCACGGTACGGGGAAACAAGGCTAAGGCACGACAACGCAGGACTAGGCAATGCACGGCAAGGCAAAGAAAGGGTAACGCAAGGCAAGGCACGGTCAGGCGACGCAAGGCTAAGGCACGACAACGCAAGGCTAGGCAATGCACGGAAGGTAAGTAAAGAGTAACGGAAGGCAAGGAAGGCAAGGGAAAGCAAGGGTAGGCAAGGGCAACGGACGGAACGGCACGTTAAGGGGAAACAAGCCTAAGGCACGACAACGCAGGACTAGGCAATGCACGGCAAGGCAAGGAAAGGGTAACGCAAGGCAAGGCACGGTCAGGCGAGGCAACGCTAATGCACGAAAAAGCACGGCTAGGCAATGCACGGCAAGGCAAGGAAAGGGTAACGCAAGGGAAGGCACGGTCAGGCGAGGCAAGGCTAATGCACGACAACGCAAGGCTAGGCAATGCACGGCAAGGCAAGGAAAGAGTAACGCAAGGCAATGCACGGTCAGGCGAGGCAAGGCTAAGGCACGACAACGCAAGGCTAGGCAATGCACGGCTAGGCAAGGAAAGAGTAACGGAAGGAGAGGAAGGCAAGGCAAATCAAGGCAAGGCAAGTGTAACAAAAGGCAAGGCACGGCAAGGGGAAACAAGGGTAAGGCACGGCAACGCACGGCTAGGCAATGCACGGCCAAGCAAGGAAAGGGTAACGCAAGGCAAGGCACGGTGAGGAAAGGCAAGGCTAATGCACGACAATGCAGGGCTAGGCAATGCACGGCAAGGCAAGGAAAGCATAACGCAAGGCAAGGCACGGTCAGGCGAGGCAAGGCTAATGCACGACAACGCAAGGCTAGGCAGTGCTCGGCAAGGCAAGGAAAGAGTAACGGAAGGAAAGAAAGGCAAGGGAAAGCAAGGGAAGGCAAGGGTAACGGAAGGAACGGCACGGTAAGGGGAAACAAGGCTAAGGCACGACAACGCAGGACTAGGCAATGCACGGCAAGGCAAGGAAAGGGTAACGCAAGGCAAGGCACGGTCAGGCGAGGCAAGGCTAAGGCAGGACAACGCAAGGCTAGGCAATGCACGGAAGGCAAGCAAAGAGTAACGGAAGGCAAGGAAGGCAAGGGAAGGCAAAGGTAAAGGAAGGAACGGCACGGTAAGCGGAAACAAGGCTAAGGCACGACAACGCACGGCTAGGCAGTGCACGGCTAGGCAAGGAAAGGGAAGGAAAGGAAGGCAAGGCAAAGTAAGGCAAGGCACGTGTAACGGAAGAAACGGCACAGCAAGGGGAAACAAGGCTAAGGCAAGACAACGCACGGCTAGGCAATGCACGGCAAGGGAAGGAATGGGTAACGCAAGGCAAGGCACGGTCAGGAGAGGCAAGGCTAATGCACGACAACGCAAGGCTAGGCAATGCACGGCTAGGAAAGGAAAGAGTAACGGAAGGAAAGGAAGGCAAAGCAATGCAAGGCAAGGCAAGTGTAACAAAAGGCACGGCACGGCAAGGGGAAACAAGGGTAAGGCACGACAACGCAAGGCTAGGCAGTGCACGGCAAGGCAAGGAAAGGGTAACGCAAGGCAAGGCACGGTCAGGCGAGGCAAGGCTAATGCACGACAACGCAAGGCTAGGCAGTGCTCGGCAAGGCAAGGAAAGAGTAAGGGAAGGAAAGAAATGCAAGGGAAAGCAAGGGAAGGCAAGGCTAACGGAAGGAACGGCACGGTAAGGGGAAACAAGGCTAAGGCACGACAACGCAGGACTAGGCAATGCACGGCAAGGCAAAGAAAGGGTAACGCAAGGCAAGGCACGGTCAGGCGACGCAAGGCTAAGGCACGACAACGCAAGGCTAGGCAATGCACGGAAGGTAAGTTAAGAGTAACGGAAGGCAAGGAAGGCAAGGGAAAGCAAGGGTAGGCAAGGGCAACGGACGGAACGGCACGTTAAGGGGAAACAAGCCTAAGGCACGACAACGCAGGACTAGGCAATGCCCGGCAAGGCAAGGAAAGGGTAACGCAAGGCAATGCACGGTCAGGCGAGGCAAGGCTAATGCACGACAACGCAAGGCTAGGCAGTGCTCGGCAAGGCAAGGAAAGAGTAACGGAAGGAAAGAAAGGCAAGGGAAAGCAAGGGAAGGCAAGGGTAACGGAAGGAACGGCACGGTAAGGGGAAACAAGGCTAAGGCACGACAACGCAGGACTAGGCAATGCACGGCAAGGCAAAGAAAGGGTAACGCAAGGCAAGGCACGGTCAGGCGAGGCAAGGCTAATGCACGACAACGCAAGGCTAGGCAATGCACGGCTAGGCAAGGAAAGAGTAACGGAAGGAGAGGAAGGCAAGGCAAAGCAAGGCAAGGCAAGTGTAACAAAAGGCAAGGCACGGCAAGGGGAAACAAGGGTAAGGCACGGCAACGCACGGCTAGGCAATGCACGGCCAAGCAAGGAAAGGGTAACGCAAGGCAAGGCACGGTCAGGCGAGCCAAGGCTAAGGCACGACAACGCAAGGCTAGGCAGTGCACGGCTAGGCAAGGAAAGAGTAACGGAAGGAAAGGAAGGCAAGGCAAAGTAAGGCAAGGCAAGTGTAACGGAAGAAACGGCACAGCAAGGGGAAACAAGGCTAAGGCAAGACAACGCACGGCTAGGCAATGCACGGCAAGGGAAGGAAAGGGTAACGCAAGGCAAGGCACGGTCAGGCGAGGCAAGGCTAATGCACGACAACGCAAGGCTAGGCAATGCACGGCTAGGCAAGGAAAGAGTAACGGAAGGAGAGGAAGGCAAGGCAAAGCAAGGCAAGGCAAGTGTAACAAAAGGCAAGGCACGGCAAGGGGAAACAAGGGTAAGGCACGGCAACGCACGGCTAGGCAATGCACGGCCAAGCAAGGAAAGGGTAACGCAAGGCAAGGCACGGTCAGGCGAGCCAAGGCTAAGGCACGACAACGCAAGGCTAGGCAGTGCACGGCTAGGCAAGGAAAGAGTAACGGAAGGAAAGGAAGGCAAGGCAAAGTAAGGCAAGGCAATTGTAACGGAAGAAACGGCACAGCAAGGGGAAACAAGGCTAAGGCAAGACAACGCACGGCTAGGCAATGCACGGCAAGGGAAGGAAAGGGTAACGCAAGGCAAGGCACGGTCAGGCGAGGCAAGGCTAATGCACGACAACGCAAGGCTAGGCAATGCACGGCTAGGCAAGGAAAGAGTAACGGAAGGAGAGGAAGGCAAGGCAAAGCAAGGCAAGGCAAGTGTAACAAAAGGCAAGGCACGGCAAGGGGAAACAAGGGTAAGGCACGGCAACGCACGGCTAGGCAATGCACGGCCAAGCAAGGAAAGGGTAACGCAAGGCAAGGCACGGTGAGGAAAGGCAAGGCTAATGCACGACAATGCAGGGCTAGGCAATGCACGGCAAGGCAAGGAAAGCATAACGCAAGGCAAGGCACGGTCAGGCGAGGCAAGGCTCATGCACGACAACGCAAGGCTAGGCAGTGCTCGGCAAGGCAAGGAAAGAGTAACGGAAGGAAAGAAAGGCAAGGGAAAGCAAGGGAAGGCAAGGGTAACGGAAGGAACGGCACGGTAAGGGGAAACAAGGCTAAGGCACGACAACGCAGGACTAGGCAATGCACGGCAAGGCAAAGAAAGGGTAACGCAAGGCAAGGCACGGTCAGGCGAGGCAAGGCTAATGCACGACAACGCAAGGCTAGGCAATGCACGGCTAGGCAAGGAAAGAGTAACGGAAGGAGAGGAAGGCAAGGCAAAGCAAGGCAAGGCAAGTGTAACAAAAGGCAAGGCACGGCAAGGGGAAACAAGGGTAAGGCACGGCAACGCACGGCTAGGCAATGCACGGCCAAGCAAGGAAAGGGTAACGCAAGGCAAGGCACGGTGAGGAAAGGCAAGGCTAATGCACGACAATGCAGGGCTAGGCAATGCACGGCAAGGCAAGGAAAGCATAACGCAAGGCAAGGCACGGTCAGGCGAGGCAAGGCTAATGCACGACAACGCAAGGCTAGGCAGTGCTCGGCAAGGCAAGGAAAGAGTAAGGGAAGGAAAGAAAGGCAAGGGAAAGCAAGGGAAGGCAAGGGTAACGGAAGGAACGGCACGGTAAGGGGAAACAAGGCTAAGGCACGACAACGCAGGACTAGGCAATGCACGGCAAGGCAAAGAAAGGGTAACGCAAGGCAAGGCACGGTCAGGCGAGGCAAGGCTAATGCACGACAACGCAAGGGTAGGCAATGCACGGCTAGGCAAGGAAAGAGTAACGGAAGGAGAGGAAGGCAAGGCAAAGCAAGGCAAGGCAAGTGTAACAAAAGGCAAGGCACGGCAAGGGGAAACAAGGGTAAGGCACGGCAACGCACGGCTAGGCAATGCACGGCCAAGCAAGGAAAGGGTAACGCAAGGCAAGGCACGGTCAGGCGAGCCAAGGCTAAGGCACGACAACGCAAGGCTAGGCAGTGCACGGCTAGGCAAGGAAAGAGTAACGGAAGGAAAGGAAGGCAAGGCAAAGTAAGGCAAGGCAAGTGTAACGGAAGAAACGGCACAGCAAGGGGAAACAAGGCTAAGGCAAGACAACACACGGCTAGGCAATGCACGGCAAGGGAAGGAAAGGGTAACGCAAGGCAAGGCACGGTCAGGCGAGGCAAGGCTAATGCACGACAACGCAAGGCTAGGCAATGCACGGCTAGGCAAGGAAAGAGTAACGGAAGGAGAGGAAGGCAAGGCAAAGCAAGGCAAGGCAAGTGTAACAAAAGGCAAGGCACGGCAAGGGGAAACAAGGGTAAGGCACGGCAACGCACGGCTAGGCAATGCACGGCCAAGCAAGGAAAGGGTAACGCAAGGCAAGGCACGGTGAGGAAAGGTAAGGCTAATGCACTACAATGCAGGGCTAGGCAATGCACGGCAAGGCAAGGAAAGCATAACGCAAGGCAAGGCACGGTCAGGCGAGGCAAGGCTAATGCACGACAACGCAAGGCTAGGCAGTGCTCGGCAAGGCAAGGAAAGAGTAACGGAAGGAAAGAAAGGCAAGGGAAAGCAAGGGAAGGCAAGGGTAACGGAAGGAACGGCACGGTAAGGGGAAACAAGGCTAAGGCACGACAACGCAGGACTAGGCAATGCACGGCAAGGCAAAGAAAGGGTAACGCAAGGCAAGGCACGGTCAGGCGAGGCAAGGCTAATGCACGACAACGCAAGGCTAGGCAATGCACGGCTAGGCAAGGAAAGAGTAACGGAAGGAGAGGAAGGCAAGGCAAAGCAAGGCAAGGCAAGTGTAACAAAAGGCAAGGCACGGCAAGGGGAAACAAGGGTAAGGCACGGCAACGCACGGCTAGGCAATGCACGGCCAAGCAAGGAAAGGGTAACGCAAGGCAAGGCACGGTGAGGAAAGGCAAGGCTAATGCACGACAATGCAGGGCTAGGCAATGCACGGCAAGGCAAGGAAAGCATAACGCAAGGCAAGGCACGGTGAGGAAAGGCAAGGCTAATGCACGACAATGCAGGGCTAGGCAATGCACGGCAAGGCAAGGAAAGCATAACGCAAGGCAAGGCACGGTCAGGCGAGGCAAGGCTAATGCACGACAACGCAAGGCTAGGCAGTGCTCGGCAAGGCAAGGAAAGAGTAAGGGAAGGAAAGAAAGGCAAGGGAAAGCAAGGGAAGGCAAGGGTAACGGAAGGAACGGCACGGTAAGGGGAAACAAGGCTAAGGCACGACAACGCAGGACTAGGCAATGCACGGCAAGGCAAAGAAAGGGTAACGCAAGGCAAGGCACGGTCAGGCGAGGCAAGGCTAATGCACGACAACGCAAGGCTAGGCAGTGCTCGGCAAGGCAAGGAAAGAGTAACGGAAGGAAAGAAAGGCAAGGGAAAGCAAGGGAAGGCAAGGGTAACGGAAGGAACGGCACGGTAAGGGGAAACAAGGCTAAGGCACGACAACGCAGGACTAGGCAATGCACGGCAAGGCAAGGAAAGGGTAACGCAAGGCAAGGCACGGTCAGGCGAGGCAAGGCTAAGGCAGGACAACGCAAGGCTAGGCAATGCACGGAAGGCAAGCAAAGAGTAACGGAAGGCAAGGAAGGCAAGGGAAGGCAAAGGTAAAGGAAGGAACGGCACGGTAAGCGGAAACAAGGCTAAGGCACGACAACGCACGGCTAGGCAGTGCACGGCTAGGCAAGGAAAGGGAAGGAAAGGAAGGCAAGGCAAAGTAAGGCAAGGCACGTGTAACGGAAGAAACGGCACAGCAAGGGGAAACAAGGCTAAGGCAAGACAACGCACGGCTAGGCAATGCACGGCAAGGGAAGGAATGGGTAACGCAAGGCAAGGCACGGTCAGGAGAGGCAAGGCTAATGCACGACAACGCAAGGCTAGGCAATGCACGGCTAGGAAAGGAAAGAGTAACGGAAGGAAAGGAAGGCAAAGCAATGCAAGGCAAGGCAAGTGTAACAAAAGGCACGGCACGGCAAGGGGAAACAAGGGTAAGGCACGACAACGCAAGGCTAGGCAGTGCACGGCAAGGCAAGGAAAGGGTAACGCAAGGCAAGGCACGGTCAGGCGAGGCAAGGCTAATGCACGACAACGCAAGGCTAGGCAGTGCTCGGCAAGGCAAGGAAAGAGTAAGGGAAGGAAAGAAATGCAAGGGAAAGCAAGGGAAGGCAAGGCTAACGGAAGGAACGGCACGGTAAGGGGAAACAAGGCTAAGGCACGACAACGCAGGACTAGGCAATGCACGGCAAGGCAAAGAAAGGGTAACGCAAGGCAAGGCACGGTCAGGCGACGCAAGGCTAAGGCACGACAACGCAAGGCTAGGCAATGCACGGAAGGTAAGTTAAGAGTAACGGAAGGCAAGGAAGGCAAGGGAAAGCAAGGGTAGGCAAGGGCAACGGACGGAACGGCACGTTAAGGGGAAACAAGCCTAAGGCACGACAACGCAGGACTAGGCAATGCCCGGCAAGGCAAGGAAAGGGTAACGCAAGGCAATGCACGGTCAGGCGAGGCAAGGCTAATGCACGACAACGCAAGGCTAGGCAGTGCTCGGCAAGGCAAGGAAAGAGTAACGGAAGGAAAGAAAGGCAAGGGAAAGCAAGGGAAGGCAAGGGTAACGGAAGGAACGGCACGGTAAGGGGAAACAAGGCTAAGGCACGACAACGCAGGACTAGGCAATGCACGGCAAGGCAAAGAAAGGGTAACGCAAGGCAAGGCACGGTCAGGCGAGGCAAGGCTAATGCACGACAACGCAAGGCTAGGCAATGCACGGCTAGGCAAGGAAAGAGTAACGGAAGGAGAGGAAGGCAAGGCAAAGCAAGGCAAGGCAAGTGTAACAAAAGGCAAGGCACGGCAAGGGGAAACAAGGGTAAGGCACGGCAACGCACGGCTAGGCAATGCACGGCCAAGCAAGGAAAGGGTAACGCAAGGCAAGGCACGGTCAGGCGAGCCAAGGCTAAGGCACGACAACGCAAGGCTAGGCAGTGCACGGCTAGGCAAGGAAAGAGTAACGGAAGGAAAGGAAGGCAAGGCAAAGTAAGGCAAGGCAAGTGTAACGGAAGAAACGGCACAGCAAGGGGAAACAAGGCTAAGGCAAGACAACACACGGCTAGGCAATGCACGGCAAGGGAAGGAAAGGGTAACGCAAGGCAAGGCACGGTCAGGCGAGGCAAGGCTAATGCACGACAACGCAAGGCTAGGCAATGCACGGCTAGGCAAGGAAAGAGTAACGGAAGGAGAGGAAGGCAAGGCAAAGCAAGGCAAGGCAAGTGTAACAAAAGGCAAGGCACGGCAAGGGGAAACAAGGGTAAGGCACGGCAACGCACGGCTAGGCAATGCACGGCCAAGCAAGGAAAGGGTAACGCAAGGCAAGGCACGGTGAGGAAAGGCAAGGCTAATGCACGACAATGCAGGGCTAGGCAATGCACGGCAAGGCAAGGAAAGCATAACGCAAGGCAAGGCACGGTCAGGCGAGGCAAGGCTCATGCACGACAACGCAAGGCTAGGCAGTGCTCGGCAAGGCAAGGAAAGAGTAACGGAAGGAAAGAAAGGCAAGGGAAAGCAAGGGAAGGCAAGGGTAACGGAAGGAACGGCACGGTAAGGGGAAACAAGGCTAAGGCACGACAACGCAGGACTAGGCAATGCACGGCAAGGCAAAGAAAGGGTAACGCAAGGCAAGGCACGGTCAGGCGAGGCAAGGCTAATGCACGACAACGCAAGGCTAGGCAATGCACGGCTAGGCAAGGAAAGAGTAACGGAAGGAGAGGAAGGCAAGGCAAAGCAAGGCAAGGCAAGTGTAACAAAAGGCAAGGCACGGCAAGGGGAAACAAGGGTAAGGCACGGCAACGCACGGCTAGGCAATGCACGGCCAAGCAAGGAAAGGGTAACGCAAGGCAAGGCACGGTGAGGAAAGGCAAGGCTAATGCACGACAATGCAGGGCTAGGCAATGCACGGCAAGGCAAGGAAAGCATAACGCAAGGCAAGGCACGGTCAGGCGAGGCAAGGCTAATGCACGACAACGCAAGGCTAGGCAGTGCTCGGCAAGGCAAGGAAAGAGTAAGGGAAGGAAAGAAAGGCAAGGGAAAGCAAGGGAAGGCAAGGGTAACGGAAGGAACGGCACGGTAAGGGGAAACAAGGCTAAGGCACGACAACGCAGGACTAGGCAATGCACGGCAAGGCAAAGAAAGGGTAACGCAAGGCAAGGCACGGTCAGGCGAGGCAAGGCTAATGCACGACAACGCAAGGGTAGGCAATGCACGGCTAGGCAAGGAAAGAGTAACGGAAGGAGAGGAAGGCAAGGCAAAGCAAGGCAAGGCAAGTGTAACAAAAGGCAAGGCACGGCAAGGGGAAACAAGGGTAAGGCACGGCAACGCACGGCTAGGCAATGCACGGCCAAGCAAGGAAAGGGTAACGCAAGGCAAGGCACGGTCAGGCGAGCCAAGGCTAAGGCACGACAACGCAAGGCTAGGCAGTGCACGGCTAGGCAAGGAAAGAGTAACGGAAGGAAAGGAAGGCAAGGCAAAGTAAGGCAAGGCAAGTGTAACGGAAGAAACGGCACAGCAAGGGGAAACAAGGCTAAGGCAAGACAACACACGGCTAGGCAATGCACGGCAAGGGAAGGAAAGGGTAACGCAAGGCAAGGCACGGTCAGGCGAGGCAAGGCTAATGCACGACAACGCAAGGCTAGGCAATGCACGGCTAGGCAAGGAAAGAGTAACGGAAGGAGAGGAAGGCAAGGCAAAGCAAGGCAAGGCAAGTGTAACAAAAGGCAAGGCACGGCAAGGGGAAACAAGGGTAAGGCACGGCAACGCACGGCTAGGCAATGCACGGCCAAGCAAGGAAAGGGTAACGCAAGGCAAGGCACGGTGAGGAAAGGTAAGGCTAATGCACTACAATGCAGGGCTAGGCAATGCACGGCAAGGCAAGGAAAGCATAACGCAAGGCAAGGCACGGTCAGGCGAGGCAAGGCTAATGCACGACAACGCAAGGCTAGGCAGTGCTCGGCAAGGCAAGGAAAGAGTAACGGAAGGAAAGAAAGGCAAGGGAAAGCAAGGGAAGGCAAGGGTAACGGAAGGAACGGCACGGTAAGGGGAAACAAGGCTAAGGCACGACAACGCAGGACTAGGCAATGCACGGCAAGGCAAAGAAAGGGTAACGCAAGGCAAGGCACGGTCAGGCGAGGCAAGGCTAATGCACGACAACGCAAGGCTAGGCAATGCACGGCTAGGCAAGGAAAGAGTAACGGAAGGAGAGGAAGGCAAGGCAAAGCAAGGCAAGGCAAGTGTAACAAAAGGCAAGGCACGGCAAGGGGAAACAAGGGTAAGGCACGGCAACGCACGGCTAGGCAATGCACGGCCAAGCAAGGAAAGGGTAACGCAAGGCAAGGCACGGTGAGGAAAGGCAAGGCTAATGCACGACAATGCAGGGCTAGGCAATGCACGGCAAGGCAAGGAAAGCATAACGCAAGGCAAGGCACGGTGAGGAAAGGCAAGGCTAATGCACGACAATGCAGGGCTAGGCAATGCACGGCAAGGCAAGGAAAGCATAACGCAAGGCAAGGCACGGTCAGGCGAGGCAAGGCTAATGCACGACAACGCAAGGCTAGGCAGTGCTCGGCAAGGCAAGGAAAGAGTAAGGGAAGGAAAGAAAGGCAAGGGAAAGCAAGGGAAGGCAAGGGTAACGGAAGGAACGGCACGGTAAGGGGAAACAAGGCTAAGGCACGACAACGCAGGACTAGGCAATGCACGGCAAGGCAAAGAAAGGGTAACGCAAGGCAAGGCACGGTCAGGCGAGGCAAGGCTAATGCACGACAACGCAAGGCTAGGCAGTGCTCGGCAAGGCAAGGAAAGAGTAACGGAAGGAAAGAAAGGCAAGGGAAAGCAAGGGAAGGCAAGGGTAACGGAAGGAACGGCACGGTAAGGGGAAACAAGGCTAAGGCACGACAACGCAGGACTAGGCAATGCACGGCAAGGCAAGGAAAGGGTAACGCAAGGCAAGGCACGGTCAGGCGAGGCAAGGCTAAGGCAGGACAACGCAAGGCTAGGCAATGCACGGAAGGCAAGCAAAGAGTAACGGAAGGCAAGGAAGGCAAGGGAAGGCAAAGGTAAAGGAAGGAACGGCACGGTAAGCGGAAACAAGGCTAAGGCACGACAACGCACGGCTAGGCAGTGCACGGCTAGGCAAGGAAAGGGAAGGAAAGGAAGGCAAGGCAAAGTAAGGCAAGGCACGTGTAACGGAAGAAACGGCACAGCAAGGGGAAACAAGGCTAAGGCAAGACAACGCACGGCTAGGCAATGCACGGCAAGGGAAGGAATGGGTAACGCAAGGCAAGGCACGGTCAGGAGAGGCAAGGCTAATGCACGACAACGCAAGGCTAGGCAATGCACGGCTAGGAAAGGAAAGAGTAACGGAAGGAAAGGAAGGCAAAGCAATGCAAGGCAAGGCAAGTGTAACAAAAGGCACGGCACGGCAAGGGGAAACAAGGGTAAGGCACGACAACGCAAGGCTAGGCAGTGCACGGCAAGGCAAGGAAAGGGTAACGCAAGGCAAGGCACGGTCAGGCGAGGCAAGGCTAATGCACGACAACGCAAGGCTAGGCAGTGCTCGGCAAGGCAAGGAAAGAGTAAGGGAAGGAAAGAAATGCAAGGGAAAGCAAGGGAAGGCAAGGCTAACGGAAGGAACGGCACGGTAAGGGGAAACAAGGCTAAGGCACGACAACGCAGGACTAGGCAATGCACGGCAAGGCAAAGAAAGGGTAACGCAAGGCAAGGCACGGTCAGGCGACGCAAGGCTAAGGCACGACAACGCAAGGCTAGGCAATGCACGGAAGGTAAGTTAAGAGTAACGGAAGGCAAGGAAGGCAAGGGAAAGCAAGGGTAGGCAAGGGCAACGGACGGAACGGCACGTTAAGGGGAAACAAGCCTAAGGCACGACAACGCAGGACTAGGCAATGCCCGGCAAGGCAAGGAAAGGGTAACGCAAGGCAATGCACGGTCAGGCGAGGCAAGGCTAATGCACGACAACGCAAGGCTAGGCAGTGCTCGGCAAGGCAAGGAAAGAGTAACGGAAGGAAAGAAAGGCAAGGGAAAGCAAGGGAAGGCAAGGGTAACGGAAGGAACGGCACGGTAAGGGGAAACAAGGCTAAGGCACGACAACGCAGGACTAGGCAATGCACGGCAAGGCAAAGAAAGGGTAACGCAAGGCAAGGCACGGTCAGGCGAGGCAAGGCTAATGCACGACAACGCAAGGCTAGGCAATGCACGGCTAGGCAAGGAAAGAGTAACGGAAGGAGAGGAAGGCAAGGCAAAGCAAGGCAAGGCAAGTGTAACAAAAGGCAAGGCACGGCAAGGGGAAACAAGGGTAAGGCACGGCAACGCACGGCTAGGCAATGCACGGCCAAGCAAGGAAAGGGTAACGCAAGGCAAGGCACGGTCAGGCGAGCCAAGGCTAAGGCACGACAACGCAAGGCTAGGCAGTGCACGGCTAGGCAAGGAAAGAGTAACGGAAGGAAAGGAAGGCAAGGCAAAGTAAGGCAAGGCAAGTGTAACGGAAGAAACGGCACAGCAAGGGGAAACAAGGCTAAGGCAAGACAACACACGGCTAGGCAATGCACGGCAAGGGAAGGAAAGGGTAACGCAAGGCAAGGCACGGTCAGGCGAGGCAAGGCTAATGCACGACAACGCAAGGCTAGGCAATGCACGGCTAGGCAAGGAAAGAGTAACGGAAGGAGAGGAAGGCAAGGCAAAGCAAGGCAAGGCAAGTGTAACAAAAGGCAAGGCACGGCAAGGGGAAACAAGGGTAAGGCACGGCAACGCACGGCTAGGCAATGCACGGCCAAGCAAGGAAAGGGTAACGCAAGGCAAGGCACGGTGAGGAAAGGTAAGGCTAATGCACTACAATGCAGGGCTAGGCAATGCACGGCAAGGCAAGGAAAGCATAACGCAAGGCAAGGCACGGTCAGGCGAGGCAAGGCTAATGCACGACAACGCAAGGCTAGGCAGTGCTCGGCAAGGCAAGGAAAGAGTAACGGAAGGAAAGAAAGGCAAGGGAAAGCAAGGGAAGGCAAGGGTAACGGAAGGAACGGCACGGTAAGGGGAAACAAGGCTAAGGCACGACAACGCAGGACTAGGCAATGCACGGCAAGGCAAAGAAAGGGTAACGCAAGGCAAGGCACGGTCAGGCGAGGCAAGGCTAATGCACGACAACGCAAGGCTAGGCAATGCACGGCTAGGCAAGGAAAGAGTAACGGAAGGAGAGGAAGGCAAGGCAAAGCAAGGCAAGGCAAGTGTAACAAAAGGCAAGGCACGGCAAGGGGAAACAAGGGTAAGGCACGGCAACGCACGGCTAGGCAATGCACGGCCAAGCAAGGAAAGGGTAACGCAAGGCAAGGCACGGTGAGGAAAGGCAAGGCTAATGCACGACAATGCAGGGCTAGGCAATGCACGGCAAGGCAAGGAAAGCATAACGCAAGGCAAGGCACGGTGAGGAAAGGCAAGGCTAATGCACGACAATGCAGGGCTAGGCAATGCACGGCAAGGCAAGGAAAGCATAACGCAAGGCAAGGCACGGTCAGGCGAGGCAAGGCTAATGCACGACAACGCAAGGCTAGGCAGTGCTCGGCAAGGCAAGGAAAGAGTAAGGGAAGGAAAGAAAGGCAAGGGAAAGCAAGGGAAGGCAAGGGTAACGGAAGGAACGGCACGGTAAGGGGAAACAAGGCTAAGGCACGACAACGCAGGACTAGGCAATGCACGGCAAGGCAAAGAAAGGGTAACGCAAGGCAAGGCACGGTCAGGCGAGGCAAGGCTAATGCACGACAACGCAAGGCTAGGCAGTGCTCGGCAAGGCAAGGAAAGAGTAACGGAAGGAAAGAAAGGCAAGGGAAAGCAAGGGAAGGCAAGGGTAACGGAAGGAACGGCACGGTAAGGGGAAACAAGGCTAAGGCACGACAACGCAGGACTAGGCAATGCACGGCAAGGCAAGGAAAGGGTAACGCAAGGCAAGGCACGGTCAGGCGAGGCAAGGCTAAGGCAGGACAACGCAAGGCTAGGCAATGCACGGAAGGCAAGCAAAGAGTAACGGAAGGCAAGGAAGGCAAGGGAAGGCAAAGGTAAAGGAAGGAACGGCACGGTAAGCGGAAACAAGGCTAAGGCACGACAACGCACGGCTAGGCAGTGCACGGCTAGGCAAGGAAAGGGAAGGAAAGGAAGGCAAGGCAAAGTAAGGCAAGGCACGTGTAACGGAAGAAACGGCACAGCAAGGGGAAACAAGGCTAAGGCAAGACAACGCACGGCTAGGCAATGCACGGCAAGGGAAGGAATGGGTAACGCAAGGCAAGGCACGGTCAGGAGAGGCAAGGCTAATGCACGACAACGCAAGGCTAGGCAATGCACGGCTAGGAAAGGAAAGAGTAACGGAAGGAAAGGAAGGCAAAGCAATGCAAGGCAAGGCAAGTGTAACAAAAGGCACGGCACGGCAAGGGGAAACAAGGGTAAGGCACGACAACGCAAGGCTAGGCAGTGCACGGCAAGGCAAGGAAAGGGTAACGCAAGGCAAGGCACGGTCAGGCGAGGCAAGGCTAATGCACGACAACGCAAGGCTAGGCAGTGCTCGGCAAGGCAAGGAAAGAGTAAGGGAAGGAAAGAAATGCAAGGGAAAGCAAGGGAAGGCAAGGCTAACGGAAGGAACGGCACGGTAAGGGGAAACAAGGCTAAGGCACGACAACGCAGGACTAGGCAATGCACGGCAAGGCAAAGAAAGGGTAACGCAAGGCAAGGCACGGTCAGGCGACGCAAGGCTAAGGCACGACAACGCAAGGCTAGGCAATGCACGGAAGGTAAGTTAAGAGTAACGGAAGGCAAGGAAGGCAAGGGAAAGCAAGGGTAGGCAAGGGCAACGGACGGAACGGCACGTTAAGGGGAAACAAGCCTAAGGCACGACAACGCAGGACTAGGCAATGCACGGCAAGGCAAAGAAAGGGTAACGCAAGGCAAGGCACGGTCAGGCGAGGCAAGGCTAATGCACGACAACGCAAGGGTAGGCAATGCACGGCTAGGCAAGGAAAGAGTAACGGAAGGAGAGGAAGGCAAGGCAAAGCAAGGCAAGGCAAGTGTAACAAAAGGCAAGGCACGGCAAGGGGAAACAAGGGTAAGGCACGGCAACGCACGGCTAGGCAATGCACGGCCAAGCAAGGAAAGGGTAACGCAAGGCAAGGCACGGTCAGGCGAGCCAAGGCTAAGGCACGACAACGCAAGGCTAGGCAGTGCACGGCTAGGCAAGGAAAGAGTAACGGAAGGAAAGGAAGGCAAGGCAAAGTAAGGCAAGGCAAGTGTAACGGAAGAAACGGCACAGCAAGGGGAAACAAGGCTAAGGCAAGACAACGCACGGCTAGGCAATGCACGGCAAGGGAAGGAAAGGGTAACGCAAGGCAAGGCACGGTCAGGCGAGGCAAGGCTAATGCACGACAACGCAAGGCTAGGCAATGCACGGCTAGGCAAGGAAAGAGTAACGGAAGGAGAGGAAGGCAAGGCAAAGCAAGGCAAGGCAAGTGTAACAAAAGGCAAGGCACGGCAAGGGGAAACAAGGGTAAGGCACGGCAACGCACGGCTAGGCAATGCACGGCCAAGCAAGGAAAGGGTAACGCAAGGCAAGGCACGGTGAGGAAAGGTAAGGCTAATGCACTACAATGCAGGGCTAGGCAATGCACGGCAAGGCAAGGAAAGCATAACGCAAGGCAAGGCACGGTCAGGCGAGGCAAGGCTAATGCACGACAACGCAAGGCTAGGCAGTGCTCGGCAAGGCAAGGAAAGAGTAACGGAAGGAAAGAAAGGCAAGGGAAAGCAAGGGAAGGCAAGGGTAACGGAAGGAACGGCACGGTAAGGGGAAACAAGGCTAAGGCACGACAACGCAGGACTAGGCAATGCACGGCAAGGCAAAGAAAGGGTAACGCAAGGCAAGGCACGGTCAGGCGAGGCAAGGCTAATGCACGACAACGCAAGGCTAGGCAATGCACGGCTAGGCAAGGAAAGAGTAACGGAAGGAGAGGAAGGCAAGGCAAAGCAAGGCAAGGCAAGTGTAACAAAAGGCAAGGCACGGCAAGGGGAAACAAGGGTAAGGCACGGCAACGCACGGCTAGGCAATGCACGGCCAAGCAAGGAAAGGGTAACGCAAGGCAAGGCACGGTGAGGAAAGGCAAGGCTAATGCACGACAATGCAGGGCTAGGCAATGCACGGCAAGGCAAGGTAAGGGTAACGCAAGGCAAGGCACGTTGAGGCAAGGCAAGGCTAATGCACGACAATGCAGGGCTAGGCAATGCACGGCAAGGCAAGGAAAGCATAACGCAAGGCAAGGCACGGTCAGGCGAGGCAAGGCTAATGCACGGCAACGCAAGGCTAGGCAGTGCTCGGCAAGGCAAGGAAAGAGTAAGGGAAGGAAAGAAAGGCAAGGGAAAGCAAGGGAAGGCAAGGGTAACGGAAGGAACGGCACGGTAAGGGGAAACAAGGCTAAGGCACGACAACGCAGGACTAGGCAATGCACGGCAAGGCAAAGAAAGGGTAACGCAAGGCAAGGCACGGTCAGGCGAGGCAAGGCTAATGCACGACAACGCAAGGGTAGGCAATGCACGGCTAGGCAAGGAAAGAGTAACGGAAGGAGAGGAAGGCAAGGCAAAGCAAGGCAAGGCAAGTGTAACAAAAGGCAAGGCACGGCAAGGGGAAACAAGGGTAAGGCACGGCAACGCACGGCTAGGCAATGCACGGCCAAGCAAGGAAAGGGTAACGCAAGGCAAGGCACGGTCAGGCGAGCCAAGGCTAAGGCACGACAACGCAAGGCTAGGCAGTGCACGGCTAGGCAAGGAAAGAGTAACGGAAGGAAAGGAAGGCAAGGCAAAGTAAGGCAAGGCAAGTGTAACGGAAGAAACGGCACAGCAAGGGGAAACAAGGCTAAGGCAAGACAACACACGGCTAGGCAATGCACGGCAAGGGAAGGAAAGGGTAACGCAAGGCAAGGCACGGTCAGGCGAGGCAAGGCTAATGCACGACAACGCAAGGCTAGGCAATGCACGGCTAGGCAAGGAAAGAGTAACGGAAGGAGAGGAAGGCAAGGCAAAGCAAGGCAAGGCAAGTGTAACAAAAGGCAAGGCACGGCAAGGGGAAACAAGGGTAAGGCACGGCAACGCACGGCTAGGCAATGCACGGCCAAGCAAGGAAAGGGTAACGCAAGGCAAGACACGGTGAGGAAAGGTAAGGCTAATGCACTACAATGCAGGGCTAGGCAATGCACGGCAAGGCAAGGAAAGCATAACGCAAGGCAAGGCACGGTCAGGCGAGGCAAGGCTAATGCACGACAACGCAAGGCTAGGCAGTGCTCGGCAAGGCAAGGAAAGAGTAACGGAAGGAAAGAAAGGCAAGGGAAAGCAAGGGAAGGCAAGGGTAACGGAAGGAACGGCACGGTAAGGGGAAACAAGGCTAAGGCACGACAACGCAGGACTAGGCAATGCACGGCAAGGCAAAGAAAGGGTAACGCAAGGCAAGGCACGGTCAGGCGAGGCAAGGCTAATGCACGACAACGCAAGGCTAGGCAATGCACGGCTAGGCAAGGAAAGAGTAACGGAAGGAGAGGAAGGCAAGGCAAAGCAAGGCAAGGCAAGTGTAACAAAAGGCAAGGCACGGCAAGGGGAAACAAGGGTAAGGCACGGCAACGCACGGCTAGGCAATGCACGGCCAAGCAAGGAAAGGGTAACGCAAGGCAAGGCACGGTGAGGAAAGGCAAGGCTAATGCACGACAATGCAGGGCTAGGCAATGCACGGCAAGGCAAGGAAAGCATAACGCAAGGCAAGGCACGGTCAGGCGAGGCAAGGCTAATGCACGACAACGCAAGGCTAGGAAGTGCTCGGCAAGGCAAGGAAAGTGTAAGGGAAGGAAAGAAAGGCAAGGGAAAGCAAGGGAAGGCAAGGGTAACGGAAGGAACGGCACGGTAAGGGGAAACAAGGCTAAGGCACGACAACGCCGGACTAGGCAATGCACGGCAAGGCAAAGAAAGGGTAACGCAAGGCAAGGCACGGTCAGGCGAGGCAAGGCTAATGCACGACAACGCAAGGGTAGGCAATGCACGGTTAGGCAAGGAAAGAGTAACGGAAGGAGAGGAAGGCAAGGCAAAGCAAGGCTAGGCAAGTGTAACAAAAGGCAAGGCACGGCAAGGGGAAACAAGGGTAAGGCACGGCAACGCACGGCTAGGCAATGCACGGCCAAGCAAGGAAAGGGTAACGCAAGGCAAGGCACGGTCAGGCGACGCAAGGCTAAGGCACGACAACGCAAGGCTAGGCAATGCACGGAAGGTAAGTAAAGAGTAACGGAAGGCAAGGAAGGCAAGGGAAAGCAAGGGTAGGCAAGGGCAACGGACGGAACGGCACGTTAAGGGGAAACAAGCCTAAGGCACGACAACGCAGGACTAGGCAATGCACGGCAAGGCAAGGAAAGGGTAACGCAAGGGAAGGCACGGTCAGGCGAGGCAACGCTAATGCACGAAAAAGCACGGCTAGGCAATGCACGGCAAGGCAAGGAAAGGGTAACGCAAGGCAAGGCACGGTCAGGCGAGGCAAGGCTAATGCACGACAACGCAAGGCTAGGCAATGCACGGCAAGGCAAGGAAAGAGTAACGCAAGGCAATGCACGGTCAGGCGAGGCAAGGCTAATGCACGACAACGCAAGGCTAGGCAGTGCTCGGCAAGGCAAGGAAAGAGTAACGGAAGGAAAGAAAGGCAAGGGAAAGCAAGGGAAGGCAAGGGTAACGGAAGGAACGGCACGGTAAGGGGAAACAAGGCTAAGGCACGACAATGCAGGACTAGGCAATGCACGGCAAGGCAAAGAAAGCGTAACGCAAGGCAAGGCACGGTCAGGCGAGGCAAGGCTAATGCACGACAACGCAAGGCTAGGCAATGCACGGCTAGGCAAGGAAAGAGTAACGGAAGGAGAGGAAGGCAAGGCAAAGCAAGGCAAGGCAAGTGTAACAAAAGGCAAGGCACGGCAAGGGGAAACAAGGGTAAGGCACGGCAACGCACGGCTAGGCAATGCACGGCCAAGCAAGGAAAGGGTAACGCAAGGCAAGGCACGGTGAGGAAAGGCAAGGCTAATGCACGACAATGCAGGGCTAGGCAATGCACGGCAAGGCAAGGAAAGCATAACGCAAGGCAACGCACGGTCAGGCGAGGCAAGGCTAATGCACGACAACGCAAGGCTAGGCAGTGCTCGGCAAGGCAAGGAAAGAGTAACGGAAGGAAAGAAAGGCAAGGGAAAGCAAGGGAAGGCAAGGGTAACGGAAGGAACGGCACGGTAAGGGGAAACAAGGCTAAGGCACGACAACGCAGGACTAGGCAATGCACGGCAAGGCAAGGAAAGGGTAACGCAAGGCAAGGCACGGTCAGGCGAGGCAAGGCTAAGGCAGGACAACGCAAGGCTAGGCAATGCACGGAAGGCAAGCAAAGAGTAACGGAAGGCAAGGAAGGCAAGGGAAGGCAAAGGTAAAGGAAGGAACGGCACGGTAAGCGGAAACAAGGCTAAGGCACGACAACGCACGGCTAGGCAGTGCACGGCTAGGCAAGGAAAGGGAAGGAAAGGAAGGCAAGGCAAAGTAAGGCAAGGCACGTGTAACGGAAGAAACGGCACAGCAAGGGGAATCAAGGCTAAGGCAAGAAAACGCACGGCTAGGCAATGCACGGCAAGGGAAGGAAAGGGTAACGCAAGGCAAGGCACGGTCAGGCGAGGCAAGGCTAATGCACGACAACGCAAGGCTAGGCAATGCACGGCTAAGCAAGGAAAGAGTAACGGAAGGAAAGGAAGGCAAAGCAATGCAAGGCAAGGCAAGTGTAACAAAAGGCACGGCACGGCAAGGGGAAACAAGGGTAAGGCACGACAACGCAAGGCTAGGCAGTGCACGGCAAGGCAAGGAAAGGGTAACGCAAGGCAAGGTACGGTGAGGCAAGGGAAGGCTAATGCACGACAACGCAAGGCTAGGCAGTGCACAGCTAGGCAAAGAAAGAGTAACGGAAGGAAAGGAAGGCAAGGCAAAGAAAGGCAAGGCAAGTGTAACGGAAGGAACGGCACAGCAAGGGGAAACAAGGCTAAGGCACGACAACGCACGGCTAGGCAGTGCACGGCTAGGCAAGGAAAGAGTAACGGAAGGAAAGAAAGGCAAGGGAAAGCAAGGGAAGGCAAGGCTAACGGAAGGAACGGCACGGTACGGGGAAACAAGGCTAAGGCACGACAACGCAGGACTAGGCAATGCACGGCAAGGCAAAGAAAGGGTAACGCAAGGCAAGGCACGGTCAGGCGACGCAAGGCTAAGGCACGACAACGCAAGGCTAGGCAATGCACGGAAGGTAAGTAAAGAGTAACGGAAGGCAAGGAAGGCAAGGGAAAGCAAGGGTAGGCAAGGGCAACGGACGGAACGGCACGTTAAGGGGAAACAAGCCTAAGGCACGACAACGCAGGACTAGGCAATGCACGGCAAGGCAAGGAAAGGGTAACGCAAGGCAAGGCACGGTCAGGCGAGGCAAGGCTAATGCACGAAAAAGCACGGCTAGGCAATGCACGGCAAGGTAAGGAAAGGGTAACGCAAGGCAAGGCACGGTCAGGCGAGGCAAGGCTAATGCACGACAACGCAAGCCTAGGCAATGCACGGCAAGGCAAGGAAATGGTAACGCAAGGCAATGCACGGTCAGGCGAGGCAAGGCTAATGCACGACAACGCAAGGCTAGGCAGTGCTCGGCAAGGCAAGGAAAGAGTAACGGAAGGAAAGAAAGGCAAGGGAAAGCAAGGGAAGGCAAGGGTAACGGAAGGAACGGCACGGTAAGGGGAAACAAGGCTAAGGGAGGACAACGCAGGACTAGGCAATGCACGGCAAGGCAAAGAAAGGGTAACGCAGGCAAGGCAAGGTCAGGCGAGGCAAGGCTAATGCACGACAACGCAAGGCTAGGCAATGCACGGCTAGGCAAGGAAAGAGTAACGGAAGGAGAGGAAGGCAAGGCAAAGCAAGGCAAGGCAAGTGTAACCAAAGGCAAGGCACGGCAAGGGGAAACAAGGGTAAGGCACGGCAACGCACGGCTAAGCAATGCACTGCCAAGCAAGGAAAGGGTAACGCAAGGCAAGGCACGGTGAGGAAAGGCAAGGCTAATGCACGACATTGCAGGGCTAGGCAATGCACGGCAAGGCAAGGAAAGCATAACGCAAGGCAAGGCACGGTCAGGCGAGCCAAGGCTAAGGCACGACAACGCAAGGCTAGGCAGTGCACGGCTAGGCAAGGAAAGAGTAACGGAAGGAAAGGAAGGAAAGGCAAAGTAAGGCAAGGCAAGTGTAACGGAAGAAACGGCACAGCAAGGGGAAACAAGGCTAAGGCAAGACAACGCACGGCTAGGCAATGCACGGCAATGGAAGGAAAGGGTAACGCAAGGCAAGGCACGGTCAGGCGAGGCAAGGCTAATGCACGACAACGCAAGGCTAGGCAATGCACGGCTAGGCAAGGAAAGAGTAACGGAAGGAAAGGAAGGCAAAGCAAAGCAAGGCAAGGCAAGTGTAACAAAAGGCACGGCACGGCAAGGGGAAACAAGGCTAATGCACGACAACGCAAGGCTAGGCAGTGCACGGCAAGGCAAGGAAAGGGTAACGCAAGGCAATGCACGGTCAGGCGAGGCAAGGCTAAGGAACGACAACGCAAGGCTAGGCAGTGCTCGGCAAGGCAAGGAAAGAGTAACGGAAGGAAAGAAAGGCAAGGGAAAGCAAGGGAAGGCAAGGGTAACGGAAGGACCGGCACGGTAAGGGGAAACAAGGCTAAGGCACGACAACGCAGGACTAGGCAATGCACGGCAAGGCAAAGAAAGCGTAACGCAAGGCAAGGCACGGTCAGGCGAGGCAAGGCTAATGCACGACAACGCAAGGCTAGGCAATGCACGGCTAGGCAAGGAAAGAGTAACGGAAGGAGAGGAAGGCAAGGCAAAGCAAGGCAAGGCACGTGTAACAAAAGGCAAGGCACGGCAAGGGGAAACAAGGGTAAGGCACGGCAACGCACGGCTAGGCAATGCACGGCCAAGCAAGGAAAGGGTAACGCAAGGCAAGGCACGGTGAGGAAAGGCAAGGCTAATGCACGACAATGCAGGGCTAGGCAATGCACGGCAAGGTAAGGAAAGCATAACGCAAGGCAAGGCACGGTCAGGCGAGGCAAGGCTAATGCACGACAACGCAAGGCTAGGCAGTGCTCGGCAAGGCAAGGAAAGAGTAACGGAAGGAAAGAAAGGCAAGGGAAAGCAAGGGAAGGCAAGGGTAACGGAAGGAACGGCACGGTAAGCGGAAACAAGTCTAAGGCACGACAACTCAGGACTAGGCTATGCACGGCAAGGAAAGGAAAGGGTAACGCAAGGCAAGGCACCGTCAGGCGAGGCAAGGCTAATGCACGACAACGCAAGGCTAGGCAATGCACGGCTAGGCAAGGAAAGAGTAACGGAAGGAAAGGAAGGCAAGGCAAAGAAAGGCAAGGCAAGTGTAACGGAAGGAACGGCACGGTACGGGGAAACAAGGCTAAGGCACGACAACGCAGGACTAGGCAATGCACGGCAAGGCAAAGAAAGGGTAACGCAAGGCAAGGCACGGTCAGGCGACGCAAGGCTAAGGCACGACAACGCAAGGCTAGGCAATGCACGGAAGGTAAGTAAAGAGTAACGGAATGCAAGGAAGGCAAGGGAAAGCAAGGGTAGGCAAGGGCAACGGACGGAACGGCACTTTAAGGGGAAACAAGCCTAAGGCACGACAACGCAGGACTAGGCAATGCACGGCAAGGCAAGGAAAGGGTAACGCAAGGCAAGGCACGGTCAGGCGAGGCAACGCTAATGCACGATAAAGCACGGCTAGGCAATGCACGGCAAGGCAAGGAAAGGGTAACGCAAGGCAAGGCACGGTCAGGCGAGGCAAGGCTAATGCACGACAACGCAAGGCTAGGCAATGCACGGCAAGGCAAGGAAAGGGTAACGCAAGGCAATGCACGGTCAGGCGAGGCAAGGCTAATGCACGACAACGCAAGGCTAGGCAGTGCTCGGCAAGGCAAGGAAAGAGTAACGGAAGGAAAGAAAGGCAAGGGAAAGCAAGGGAAGGCAAGGGTAACGGAAGGAACGGCACGGTAAGGGGAAACAAGGCTAAGGCAGGACAACGCAGGACTAGGCAATGCACGGCAAGGCAAAGAAAGGGTAACGCAAGGCAAGGCAAGGTCAGGCGAGGCAAGGCTAATGCACGACAACGCAAGGCTAGGCAATGCACGGCTAGGCAAGGAATGAGTAACGGAAGGAAAGGAAGGCAAGGCAAAGCAAGGCAAGGCAAGTGTAACAAAAGGCAAGGCACGGCAAGGGGAAACAAGGGTAAGGCACGGCAACGCACGGCTAGGCAATGCACGGCCAAGCAAGGAAAGGGTAACGCAAGGCAAGGCACGGTGAGAAAAGGCAAGGCTAATGCACGACAATGCAGGGCTAGGCAATGCACGGCAAGGCAAGGAAAGCATAACGCAAGGCAAGGCACGGTCAGGCGAGGCAAGGCTAATGCACGACAACGCAAGGCTAGGCAATGCACGGCTAGGCAAGGAAAGAGTAACGGAAGGAAAGGAAGGCAAGGCAAAGAAAGGCAAGGCAAGTGTAACGGAAGGAACGGCACAGCAAGGGGAAACAAGGCTAAGGCACGACAACGCACGGCTAGGCAGTGCACGGCTAGGCAAGGAAAGAGTAACGGAAGGAAATAAAGGCAAGGGAAAGCAAGGGAAGGCAAGGCTAACGGAAGGAACGGCACGGTACGGGGAAACAAGGCTAAGGCACGACAACGCAGGACTAGGCAATGCACGGCAAGGCAAAGAAAGGGTAACGCAAGGCAAGGCACGGTCAGGCGACGCAAGGCTAAGGCACGACAACGCAAGGCTAGGCAATGCACGGAAGGTAAGTAAAGAGTAACGGAAGGCAAGGAAGGCAAGGGAAAGCAAGGGTAGGCAAGGGCAACGGACGGAACGGCACGTTAAGGGGAAACAAGCCTAAGGCACGACAACGCAGGACTAGGCAATGCACGGCAAGGCAAGGAAAGGGTAACGCAAGGCAAGGCACGGTCAGGCGAGGCAACGCTAATGCACGAAAAAAGCACGGCTAGGCAATGCACGGCAAGGCAAGGAAAGGGTAACGCAAGGGAAGGCACGGTCAGGCGAGGCAAGGCTAATGCACGACAACGCAAGGCTAGGCAATGCACGGCAAGGCAAGGAAAGAGTAACGCAAGGCAATGCACGGTCAGGCGAGGCAAGGCTAAGGCACGACAACGCAAGGCTAGGCAATGCACGGCTAGGCAAGGAAAGAGTAACGGAAGGAGAGGAAGGCAAGGCAAAGCAAGGCAAGGCAAGTGTAACAAAAGGCAAGGCACGGCAAGGGGAAACAAGGGTAAGGCACGGCAACGCACGGCTAGGCAATGCACGGCCAAGCAAGGAAAGGGTAACGCAAGGCAAGGCACGGTGAGGAAAGGCAAGGCTAATGCACGACAATGCAGGGCTAGGCAATGCACGGCAAGGCAAGGAAAGCATAACGCAAGGCAAGGCACGGTCAGGCGAGGCAAGGCTAATGCACGACAACGCAAGGCTAGGCAGTGCTCGGCAAGGCAAGGAAAGAGTAACGGAAGGAAAGAAAGGCAAGGGAAAGCAAGGGAAGGCAAGGGTAACGGAAGGAACGGCACGGTAAGGGGAAACAAGGCTAAGGCACGACAACGCAGGACTAGGCAATGCACGGCAAGTCAAGGAAAGGGTAACGCAAGGCAAGGCACGGTCAGGCGAGGCAAGGCTAAGGCAAGACAACGCAAGGCTAGGCAATGCACGGAAGGCAAGCAAAGAGTAACGGAAGGCAAGGAAGGCAAGGGAAGGCAAAGGTAAAGGAAGGAACGGCACGGTAAGCGGAAACAAGGCTAAGGCACGACAACGCACGGCTAGGCAGTGCACGGCTAGGCAAGGAAAGGGAAGGAAAGGAAGGCAAGGCAAAGTAAGGCAAGGCACGTGTAACGGAAGAAACGACACAGCAAGGGGAAACAAGGCTAAGGCAAGACAACGCACGGCTAGGCAATGCACGGCAAGGGAAGGAAAGGGTAACGCAAGGCAAGGCACGGTCAGGCGAGGCAAGGCTAATGCACGACAACGCAAGGCTAGGCAATGCACGGCTAGGAAAGGAAAGAGTAACGGAAGGAAAGGAAGGCAAAGCAATGCAAGGCAAGGCAAGTGTAACAAAAGGCACGGCACGGCAAGGGGAAACAAGGGTAAGGCACGACAACGCAAGGCTAGGCAGTGCACGGCAAGGCAAGGAAAGGGTAACGCAAGGCAAGGCACGGTCAGGCGAGGCAAGGCTAATGCACGACAACGCAAGGCTAGGCAATGCACGGCTAGGCAAGGAAAGAGTAACGGAAGGAAAGGAAGGCAAGGCAAAGAAAGGCAAGGCAAGTGAAACGGAAGGAACGGCACAGCAAGGGGAAACAAGGCTAAGGCACGACAACGCACGGCTAGGCAGTGCACGGCTAGGCAAGGAAAGAGTAACGGAAGGAAAGAAAGGCAAGGGAAAGCAAGGGAAGGCAAGGCTAACGGAAGGAACGGCACGGTACGGGGAAACAAGGCTAAGGCACGACAACGCAGGACTAGGCAATGCACAGCAAGGCAAAGAAAGGGTAACGCAAGGCAAGGCACGGTCAGGCGACGCAAGGCTAAGGCACGACAACGCAAGGCTAGGCAATGCACGGAAGGGAAGTAAAGAGTAACGGAAGGCAAGGAAGGCAAGGGAAAGCAAGGGTAGGCAAGGGCAACGGACGGAACGGCACGTTAAGGGGAAACAAGCCTAAGGCACGACAACGCAGGACTAGGCAATGCACGGCAAGGCAAGGAAAGGGTAATGCAAGGCAAGGCACGGTCAGGCGAGGCAACGCTAATGCACGAAAAAGCACGGCTAGGCAATGCACGGCAAGGCAAGGAAAGGGTAACGCAAGGCAAGGCACGGTCAGGCGAGGCAAGGCTAATGCACGACAACGCAAGGCTAGGCAATGCACGGCAAGGCAAGGAAAGGGTAACGCAAGGCAATGCACGGTCAGGCGAGGCAAGGCTAATGTACGACAACGCAAGGCTACGCAGTGCTCGGCAAGGCAAGGAAAGAGTAACGGAAGGAAAGAAAGGCAAGGGAAAGCAAGGGAAGGCAAGGGTAACGGAAGGAACGGCACGGTAAGGGGAAACAAGGCTAAGGCAGGACAACGCAGGACTAGGCAATGCACGGCAAGGCAAAGAAAGGGTAACGCAAGGCAAGGCAAGGTCAGGCGAAGCAAGGTTAATGCACGACAACGCAAGGCTAGGCAATGCACGGCTAGGCAAGGAAAGAGTAACGGAAGGAGAGGAAGGCAAGGCAAAGCAAGGCAAGGCAAGTGTAACAAAAGGCAAGGCACGGCAAGGGGAAACAAGGGTAAGGCACGGCAACGCACGTCTAGGCAATGCACGGCCAAGCAAGGAAAGGGTAACGCAAGGCAAGGCACGGTGAGGAAAGGCAAGGCTAATGCACGACAATGCAGGGCTAGGCAATGCACGGCAAGGCAAGGAAAGCATAACGCAAGGCAAGGCACGGTCAGGCGAGGCAAGGCTAATGCACGACAACGCAAGGCTAGGCAGTGCTCGGCAAGGCAAGGAAAGAGTAAGGGAAGGAAAGAAAGGCAAGGGAAAGCAAGGGAAGGCAAGGGTAACGGAAGGAACGGCACGGTAAGGGGAAACAAGGCTAAGGCACGACAACGCAGGACTAGGCAATGCACGGCAAGGCAAAGAAAGGGTAACGCAAGGCAAGGCACGGTCAGGCGAGGCAAGGCTAATGCACGACAACGCAAGGCTAGGCAATGCACGGCTAGGCAAGGAAAGAGTAACGGAAGGAGAGGAAGGCAAGGCAAAGCAAGGCAAGGCAAGTGTAACAAAAGGCAAGGCACGGCAAGGGGAAACAGGGGTAAGGCACGGCAACGCACGGCTAGGCAATGCACGGCCAAGCAAGGAAAGGGTAACGCAAGGCAAGGCACGGTCAGGCGAGCCAAGGCTAAGGCACGATAATGCAAGGCTAGGCAGTGCACGGCTAGGCAAGGAAAGAGTAACGGAAGGAAAGGAAGGCAAGGCAAAGTAAGGCAAGGCAAGTGTAACGGAAGAAACGGCACAGCAAGGGGAAACAAGGCTAAGGCAAGACAACGCACGGCTAGGCAATGCACGGCAAGGGAAGGAAAGGGTAACGCAAGGCAAGGCACGGTCAGGCGAGGCAAGGCTAATGCACGACAACGCAAGGCTAGGCAATGCACGGCTAGGCAAGGAAAGAGTAACGGAAGGAAAGGAAGGCAAAGCAAAGCAAGGCAAGGCAAGTGTAACAAAAGGCACGGCACGGCAAGGGGAAACAAGGGTAAGGCACGACAACGCAAGGCTAGGCAGTGCACAGCAAGGCAAGGAAAGGGTAACGCAAGGCAAGGTACGGTGAGGCAAGGGAAGGCTAATGCACGACAACGCAAGGCTAGGCAGTGCACGGCTAGGCAAGGAAAGAGTAACGGAAGGAAAGGAAGGCAAGGCAAAGAAAGGCAGGGCAAGTGTAACGGAAGGAACGGCACAGCAAGGGGAAACAAGGCTAAGGCACGACAACGCACGGCTAGGCAGTGCACGGCTAGGCAAGGAAAGAGTAACGGAAGGAAGAAAGGCAAGGGAAAGCAAGGGAAGGCAAGGCTAACGGAAGGAACGGCACGGTACGGGGAAACAAGGCTAAGGCACGACAACGCAGGACTAGGCAATGCACGGCAAGGCAAAGAAAGGGTAACGCAAGGCAAGGCACGGTCAGGCGACGCAAGGCTAAGGCACGACAACGCAAGGCTAGGCAATGCACGGAAGGTAAGTAAAGAGTAACGGAAGGCAAGGAAGGCAAGGGAAAGCAAGGGTAGGCAAGGGCAACGGACGGAACGGCACGTTAAGGGGAAACAAGCCTAAGGCACGACAACGCAGGACTAGGCAATGCACGGCAAGGCAAGGAAAGGGTAACGCAAGGCAAGGCACGGTCAGGCGAGGCAACGCTAATGCACGAAAAAGCACGGCTAGGCAATGCACGGCAAGGCAAGGAAAGGGTAACGCAAGGCAAGGCACGGTCAGGCGAGGCAAGGCTAATGCACGACAACGCAAGGCTAGGCAATGCACGGCAAGGCAAGGAAAGAGTAACGCAAGGCAATGCACGGTCAGGCGAGGCAAGGCTAAGGCACGACAACGCAAGGCTAGGCAATGCACGGCTAGGCAAGGAAAGAGTAACGGAAGGAGAGGAAGGCAAGGCAAAGCAAGGCAAGGCAAGTGTAACAAAAGGCAAGGCACGGCAAGGGGAAACAAGGGTAAGGCACGGCAACGCACGGCTAGGCAATGCACGGCCAAGCAAGGAAAGGGTAACGCAAGGCAAGGCACGGTGAGGAAAGGCAAGGCTAATGCACGACAAAGCAGGGCTAGGCAATGCACGGCAAGGCAAGGAAAGCATAACGCAAGGCAAGGCACGGTCAGGCGAGGCAAGGCTAATGCACGACAACGCAAGGCTAGGCAGTGCTCGGGAAGGCAAGGAAAGAGTAACGGAAGGAAAGAAAGGCAAGGGAAAGCAAGGGAAGGCAAGGGTAACGGAAGGAACGGCACGGTAAGGGGAAACAAGGCTAAGGCACGACAACGCAGGACTAGGCAATGCACGGCAAGGCAAGGAAAGGGTAACGCAAGGCAAGGCACGGTCAGGCGAGGCAAGGCTAAGGCAGGACAACGCAAGGCTAGGCAATGCACGGAAGGCAAGCAAAGAGTAACGGAAGGCAAGGAAGGCAAGGGAAGGCAAAGGTAAAGGAAGGAACGGCACGGTAAGCGGAAACAAGGCTAAGGCACGACAACGCACGGCTAGGCAGTGCACGGCTAGGCAAGGAAAGGGAAGGAAAGGAAGGCAAGGCAAAGTAAGGCAAGGCACGTGTAACGGAAGAAACGGCACAGCAAGGGGGAAACAAGGCTAAGGCAAGACAACGCACGGCTAGGCAATGCACGGCAAGGGAAGGAAAGGGTAACGCAAGGCAAGGCACGGTCAGGCGAGGCAAGGCTAATGCACGACAACGCAAGGCTAGGCAATGCACGGCTAGGCAAGGAAAGAGTAACGGAAGGAAAGGAAGGCAAAGCAATGCAAGGCAAGGCAAGTGTAACAAAAGGCACGGCACGGCAAGGGGAAACAAGGGTAAGGCACGACAACGCAAGGCTAGGCAGTGCACGGCAAGGCAAGGAAAGGGTAACGCAAGGCAAGGTACGGTTAGGCAAGGGAAGGCTAATGCACGACAACGCAAGGCTAGGCAGTGCACAGCTAGGCAAGGAAAGAGTAACGGAAGGAAAGGAAGGCAAGGCAAAGAAAGGCAAGGCAAGTGTAACGGAAGGAACGGCACAGCAAGGGGAAACAAGGCTAAGGCACGACAACGCACGGCTAGGCAGTGCACGGCTAGGCAAGGAAAGAGTAACGGAAGGAAAGAAAGGCAAGGGAAAGCAAGGGAAGGCAAGGCTAACGGAAGGAACGGCACGGTACGGGGAAACAAGGCTAAGGCACGACAACGCAGGACTAGGCAATGCACGGCAAGGCAAAGAAAGGGTAACGCAAGGCAAGGCACGGTCAGGCGACGCAAGGCTAAGGCACGACAACGCAAGGCTAGGCAATGCACGGAAGGTAAGTAAAGAGTAACGGAAGGCAAGGAAGGCAAGGGAAAGCAAGGGTAGGCAAGGGCAACGGACGGAACGGCACGTTAAGGGGAAACAAGCCTAAGGCACGACAACGCAGGACTAGGCAATGCACGGCAAGGCAAGGAAAGGGTAACGCAAGGCAAGGCACGGTCAGGCGAGGCAACGCTAATGCACGAAAAAGCACGGCTAGGCAATGCACGGCAAGGCAAGGAAAGGGTAACGCAAGGCAAGGCACGGTCAGGCGAGGCAAGGCTAATGCACGACAACGCAAGGCTAGGCAATGCACGGCAAGGCAAGGAAAGAGTAACGCAAGGCAATGCACGGTCAGGCGAGGCAAGGCTAAGGCACGACAACGCAAGGCTAGGCAGTGCTCGGCAAGGCAAGGAAAGAGTAACGGAAGGAAAGAAAGGCAAGGGAAAGCAAGGGAAGGCAAGGGTAACGGAAGGAACGGCACGGTAAGGGGAAACAAGGCTAAGGCACGACAACGCAGGACTAGGCAATGCACGGCAAGGCAAAGAAAGCGTAACGCAAGGCAAGGCACGGTCAGGCGAGGCAAGGCTAATGCACGACAACGCAAGGCTAGGCAATGCACGGCTAGGCCAGGAAAGAGTAACGGAAGGAGAGGAAGGCAAGGCAAAGCAAGGCAAGGCAAGTGTAACAAAAGGCAAGGCACGGCAAGGGGAAACAAGGGTAAGGCACGGCAACGCACGGCTAGGCAATGCACGGCCAAGCAAGGAAAGCGTAACGCAAGGCAAGGCACGGTCAGGCGAGGCAAGGCTAAGGCAGGACAACGCAAGGCTAGGCAATGTACGGAAGGCAAGCAAAGAGTAACGGAAGGCAAGGAAGGCAAGGGAAGGCAAAGGTAAAGGAAGGAACGGCACGGTAAGCGGAAACAAGGCTAAGGCACGACAACTCAGGCCTAGGCAATGCAAGGCAAGGCAAGGAAAGGGTAACGCAAGGCAAGGCACGGTCAGGCGAGGCAAGGCTAATGCACGACAAACGCAAGGCTAGGCAGTGCTCGGCAAGGCAAGGAAAGAGTAACGGAAGGAAAGGAAGGCAAGGAAAAGAAAGGCAAGGCAAGTGTAACGGAAGGAACGGCACAGCAAGGGGAAACAAGGCTAAGGCACGACAACGCACGGCTAGGCAGTGCACGGCTAGGCAGGGAAGAGTAACGGAAGGAAAGAAAGGCAAGGGAAAGCAAGGGAAGGCAAGGCTAACGGAAGGAACGGCACGGTACGGGGAAACAAGGCTAAGGCACGACAACGCAGGACTAGGCAATGCACGGCAAGGCAAAGAAAGGGTAACGCAAGGCAAGGCACGGTCAGGCGACGCAAGGCTAAGGCACGACAACGCAAGGCTAGGCAATGCACGGAAGGTAAGTTAAGAGTAACGGAAGGCAAGGAAGGCAAGGGAAAGCAAGGGTAGGCAAGGGCAAAGGACGGAACGGCACGTTAAGGGGAAACAAGCCTAAGGCACGACAACGCAGGACTAGGCAATGCAAGGCAAGGCAAGGAAAGGGTAACGCAAGGCAAGGCACGGTCAGGCGAGGCAAGGCTAATGCACGACAACGCAAGGCTAGGCAATGCACGGCAAGGTAAGTTAAGAGTAACGGAAGGCAAGGAAGGCAAGGGAAAGCAAGGGTAGGCAAGGGCAACGGACGGAACGGCACGTTAAGGGGAAACAAGCCTAAGGCACGACAACGCAGGACTAGGCAATGCCCGGCAAGGCAAGGAAAGGGTAACGCAAGGCAATGCACGGTCAGGCGAGGCAAGGCTAATGCACGACAACGCAAGGCTAGGCAGTGCTCGGCAAGGCAAGGAAAGGGTAACGCAAGGCAATGCACGGTCAGGCGAGGCAAGGCTAATGCACGACAACGCAAGGCTAGGCAGTGCTCGGCAAGGCAAGGAAAGAGTAACGGAAGGAAATAAAGGCAAGGGAAAGCAAGGGAAGGCAAGGGTAACGGAAGGAACGGCACGGTAAGGGGAAACAAGGCTAAGGCACGACAATGCAGGACTAGGCAATGCACGGCAAGGCAAAGAAAGGGTAACGCAAGGCAAGGCAAGGTCAGGCGAGGCAAGGCTAATGCACGACAACGCAAGGCTAGGCAATGCACGGCTAGGCAAGGAAAGAGTAACGGAAGGAGAGGAAGGCAAGGCAAAGCAAGGCAAGGCAAGTGTAACAAAAGGCAAGGCACGGCAAGGGGAAACAAGGGTAAGGCACGGCAACGCACGGCTAGGCAATGCACGGCCAAGCAAGGAAAGGGTAACGCAAGGCAAGGCACGGTGAGGAAAGGCAAGGCTAATGCACGACAATGCAGGGCTAGGCAATGCACGGCAAGGCAAGGAAAGCATAACGCAAGGCAAGGCACGGTGAGGCGAGGCAAGGCTAATGCACGACAACGCAAGGCTAGGCAGTGCTCGGCAAGGCAAGGAAAGAGTAACGGAAGGAAAGAAAGGCAAGGGAAAGCAAGGGAAGGCAAGGGTAACGGAAGGAACGGCACGGTAAGGGGAAACAAGGCTAAGGCACGACAACGCAGGACTAGGCAATGCACGGCAAGGCAAAGAAAGGGTAACGCAAGGCAAGGCACGGTCAGGCGAGGCAAGGCTAATGCACGACAACGCAAGGCTAGGCAATGCACGGCTAGGCAAGGAAAGAGTAACGGAAGGAGAGGAAGGCAAGGCAAAGCAAGGCAAGGCAAGTGTAACAAAAGGCAAGGCACGGCAAGGGGAAACAAGGGTAAGGCACGGCAACGCACGGCTAGGCAATGCACGGCCAAGCAAGGAAAGGGTAACGCAAGGCAAGGCACGGTACGGGGAAACAAGGCTAAGGCACGACAACGCAGGACTAGGCAATGCACAGGCGAGCCAAGGTTAAGGCACGACAACGCAAGGCTAGGTAGTGCACGGCTAGGCAAGGAAAGAGTAACGGAAGGAAAGGAAGGCAAGGCAAAGTAAGGCAAGGCAAGTGTAACGGAAGAAACGGCACAGCAAGGGGAAACAAGGCTAAGGCAAGACAACGCACGGCTAGGCAATGCACGGCAAGGGAAGGAAAGGGTAACGCAAGGCAAGGCACGGTCAGGCGAGGCAAGGCTAATGCACGACAACGCAAGGCTAGGCAATGCACGGCTAGGCAAGGAAAGAGTAACGGAAGGAGAGGAAGGCAAAGCAAAGCAAGGCAAGGCAAGTGTAACAAAAGGCACGGCACGGCAAGGGGAAACAAGGGTAAGGCACGACAACGCAAGGCTAGGCAGTGCACAGCAAGGCAAGGAAAGGGTAACGCAAGGCAAGGTACGGTGAGGCAAGGGAAGGCTAATGCACGACAACGCAAGGCTAGGCAGTGCACGGCTAGGCAAGGAAAGGGTAACGGAAGGAAAGGAAGGCAAGGCAAAGAAAGGCAAGGCAAGTGTAACGGAAGGAACGGCACAGCAAGGGGAAACAAGGCTAAGGCACGACAACGCAAGGCTAGGCAGTGCTCGGCAAGGCAAGGAAAGAGTAACGGAAGGAAAGAAAGGCAAGGGAAAGCAAGGGAAGGCAAGGCTAACGGAAGGAACGGCACGGTACGGGGAAACAAGGCTAAGGCACGACAACGCAGGACTAGGCAATGCACGGCAAGGCAAAGAAAGGGTAACGCAAG